>NC_079438.1:26810978-26875978 GCF_903798145.1 Danio aesculapii | reverse complement strand
ACGACCCTGAGATTAAGAGTCTCATGCTCTACCGACTGAGCTAGCCAGGCTTCTGACACTTTCTTTCTAGTCACTGTTTTGATCATTACCTTCCCTACCTGTGTAAAGATTGATGCTGTGTATTAGTCAACTGGAATAAGTAACTTAGCCAATCCAGGCACTGGACAACAAACTTCTGCTAAATCCTGATGTCATCTTGTAATGCCAGACAGCACGTGGCCCAGGATCATTGCCCGTTGCATGTGTTAGCAGTTGCAAGGCAGTAAAAGCCTTCGTTCGTCCCTGGATGGGCTCAAAGCAACAACCTTTCAGTTATCAGCTGAACGCGCTAACCGATTGTGCCACAGAGACTCTTAATCTCAGGGTCTTGGGTTCGAGCCCCACGTTGGGCGTTTCTGTTACCTTTCTCTCTCTCTTTTCAGCAGCTTTTATTTGGATTCATCGAGCATACCTATCAAGACAAACTTCAGCATTTCTACCACAGTTGCATTAGTGTCTGAGTCTCTGTGGCGCAATCGGTTAGCGCGTTCGGCAGCTTTCATTTGGGTTCATCCAGCAGACCAAGTGAGACAAAGTTCAGCGTTTCTACCACAGTTGGTATGGTTAGTCTGAGTCTCTGTGGCACAATTGGTTAGCGCGTTCGGCTGTTAATTGAAAGGTTATTAGTTCAAGCCCACCCAGGGATGAATCAAGCTTTTCTGTGCCTTGCAACTGCTAACACATGCAGTGGGCCACGTGCTTTCTGGCGTTACAAGATGACATCAGGATTTAGCAGAAGTTTGTTGTCCAGTGCCTGGATTGGCTAAGTTACTAAAACACAGCATCAATCTTTACACAGGTAGGGAAGGTAATGATCAAAACAGTGACTAGAAAGAAAGTGTCAGAAGCCTGGCTAGCTCAGTCGGTAGAGCATGAGACTCTTAATCTCAGGGTCGTGGGTTCGAGCCCCACGTTGGGCGTTTCTGTTACCTTTCTCTCTCTCTTTTCGGCAGCTTTCATTTGCATTCATCGAGCATACCTATCAAGACAAAGTTCAGCATTTATACCACAGTTGCATTAGTGTCTGAGTCTCTGTGGCGCTACCTGGATCAGGATCGTCTGTCTCAGTCTCTCTCCTCGTCCAATCGTTGCTCTCGCTCACCATTGTGAGAATGGACGAGAGCCAATCTCCGCACTCGCTTTCCATTGTGAGAATGGACGGGAGCCAATCGCCGCTCTCGCTCTCCATATTGAGAATGGATGAGAGTCAATCGCGTCGCGGCATATGCAAATGAATGTCAACACCGCTGTCTTCTGATGAGAGCACATCATCATATAACCTATCAAGGTAAGTTATTTTTGTCAACATCTATATCTACTGATAAAAGTTGTTTTGTCGATTGTAGTCCTTTGTTATGTCAGTCTTGGCCTCCTAACGCTGATTTATAATTTTATGACAAGAACTTTAACAAAAGTCACCCTAAGTTCACGTTTTTGTGCATAGTGTCAAAGTTCACGACCCCGCACCCTGTTTAACATTGCAGACTTTTGATACACTTGCAGAAATCATTAATTTTGTTCGAACGTGTCTTTAAATTAATAACTGTATCTAAATATACATGCATATACACTGTATATACGGTTGTTTGGATGCTTCAACAGCTTCCTCCCCCCGTATTTCTTAGCCAAAAACAAAATAAAGTTTACACAAAAATATATACACCGGTATGTCCTACACTTAACTATGTGCATAATTCTTTTGGTTTGGGGGTGTTCATTGTTATTTATTTAAATTTTTTTATTATTTGTATCACCAAAGCCAACCATGCGGTGAGTGGCAAATATAGAAGTCTAGATATTATTGAAAGTCTTTGTAGTATTATTATGGAATGCTTTAAATATGATAAGTCGTATATGTCTGTGTCTTTTTGTTCTCCATTTGTAGGAGAGCTGCTTGGTGTTGACTACCTCCTGAGTCAGACTGGACAGCCCATGGCATTGAACCCAGACTCAGAGGAAACAGAGGAAATGTTGAAGGATGTGGATGAAGGTGGGGAAGAAGATGAGGGCTTCGGGGAAGACGAAGTATATGATATAACTTTGCCAAGTCTCTCAGATGACCCAATCTTCTCCATCTCCTCCCACTTCCTACCCACCTCTGAGCCCATTGCCATTGCCCCAGCTGCTGTCTCTTCCATCCACCCTGCTGCCTCCACCACCCTGGCAACTAACTCCTCTTTCCATCCTCCAGCCTCCACTGCCCTGGCAACTACCTCCTCTATCCATGCTCCAGCCTTCACCGACCTGGCTGCGACCTCCTCCATCTACCCTCCAGCCTCCACCACTTTGACTGTCACCTCCTCTGCTGTTTTCACCAGCCTGGCTGCTGCCTCCACTGCCTATCCTGCTTCTGCATCCACCCAGTCTGCTGTCTCCACTGCCCTGGATGCTGCTGCACGCTCCACCCAACCCCCTGCCCCCTCCATCCAGCATGCTTCCTCCTCCCAAACTGCTGCAATCACCATCTTCTCTGTTGCCTCCTCCCAACCTGTTGCCCACTCCACCCAACCTACTGAACCCTCCACCCAGCCTGATGCCTCTGCCACCCTGGTTGCTGCCTCCATGTTGCAGCAAAGCACTCAGACATCTAAGTCTGGTGTATGTAAATATCTTGTAACCTATCTATGTTTACGCATCTAACGCATCAACAATCTGTGTTTTGTGCCTATGTTTGTTATATATATATATATATATATATATATATATATATATATATATATATATATATATGTGTGTGTGTGTGTGTGTGTGTATTATAATTATTATTTTTATTTTTTTTAGGCTGTGGATGGCTCAGGTGTACCAGGTATGGACAGAGTGGACAGCCTGGCAGATTATCTTGTGGACCTGAGGAATCAGCCCTCCCTTGTCCTCACCAACCAGCAGGTAAGGAATATAAACCCACTCTTTGTTCACTCTTTAACTTGTCATACTTGCTTACCTTTTACACATTTTGCTTTCTCATTTGGCATGTATTATCTGCTTTCTCTGCTTAGGTGAGCAATATTGTTGCTCTTTGGCAGAACCTGCTGGACTATGACAAGCAGAGGGTGGTGTTTGCAGCCAGGCATCAAGCAAAGCTGGACACTGGGAGGTTTAGGTCCCCGAAGAAGAGACAGGAGTTTACCCCAGGAGTGGAGAGTTTGAAGAGGCATGCCCTGACCACCTCTGCCCCACTTGCACAGTGGCCAGATTGCTGTCGCTTGGTTGAGACCATTTTTGTCAGGCTCTGTGCCATACATAGAACACCCAAATAGAAGGGGACCGGCACAGTGTCCAAATGGGATCTCATCCTGGCAGACTACAGAAAAATCAGGCGCAACATTCTGGCCAATGCTATAGTGATGAAGCAGACTAACCTTCAACTGGTGGATGTGAGTCACACCACCCTGGTACAGTGGTATAATAAAAAGTTAAACAGCAGGACACTGCTGTTGTGATGCAGGGGCTGCAACTTCCAAGCCACTTGTCTGTGGCGGCTGACCCCCTATTGCCTGCCAATGTGCGCCCCCCATCTCCACCACCTCAGCCAGGCCCGGCTCACCAGTACCACTTGCCCAGCAGCACTGTGGGCCAGGCTAAACTAAAAAGAAAAAGGACCATTTTGTCAGACCCACCGGCTTTGCCACCTGCTCAGATCCAGCAAGCCCAACAGCAACTTATTCCTGCTCCACCACCAGGGACTCAACTGGTCATGCTGATGCCAGTGGCCTCACAGGGGTCTATGCTGGCTTCTGCTTCACAGGCTTTTGGGTTTGGCCTCCCTTCTGCCCCTCCTGCCATTCCATCCACACCTAGTACTGCTGTCGCTCCCATTCGTAAACTGACCCGCAAAGTACAGCATAATACATGTAAGAAATGTAGGCAGTTTAGAACAGCGGAGACTGGACTCTGTAGAGGCATTGCCGAAGGAGCAGTGGTTGGAAAGAATTAAAAAAGGAGAAAAATAATAAAAATGTTCCAGAAGACCTGGACACTTCCTGAAGTGTTTATTTTTAATATTGACATTTAAATATTTTCAGGGGTCTTTTGTTTTACTTGTAGTTTTTTTTTTTTACTTTAAATTATAATTAAAAAAATGTACATTTCTAATTTATTTGTTTTTATCATTTATTTTACAATTGAAGTTATCTTTGCTTATTTCATTTTGTGTTGTTATTTATTTTTGTTTAATTTATTTGCACATTTTGTATTATTTTTATTTATTCCAAGAAACATTTATTCATGTAAATTGCTTTATTTATGTGTGTGTTTTTTCTCTTCTTTTGCACTTGTTTGCACTGCTGTTGAGCTATTATATTGTAAATGTAAATAATTGGCTATGACTAATTTTAAATAAATGTTTGGTCATTTTAACTGTTTCTCTGCTTGTTTCTTTAGTTGGTTGTGTTCTGCTATAGTATAATTCAAAAAATTAAATAGGCACAAAATGAAATAGTCCAGAAAATAATGTTTCAATAAAGAAACTAGTTTGTAGTTTCTCTATACTTAGCAAAATACTTAGCAGAAATGTACTTAAAAGCAAATATATTTAAAATAAAAAAGCTAATAAAATATGTAGTATCAATCAAATATTAATAGTACAGAGTAACTTTTTTACCTGTAAATAAATTATTAAAAACTAAATAAAAAATATTTTCCTTTCGCCCCTTTTTCTTCTCTTCTTTCTCTTTTTCTTCTTTTTTCCCTCTTTTTCTTCTCTTTTTTCCTCTCCTCCTTTTCTTCCCCCTTCTTCCCTCTCTTTATTTGGAATTTATTTGGGAAAATGTAATCAGGTTCTTTATAACATCTGAAATAAAATACTTTCAAACTAGAGATCAAGAAATGGTGAATGCTGGAGAAAATGTGGAAATGTATTGGCAGATAATTTCCACATAGTTTGGCACTGTAATATTATACACACCTATTGGCAAGATTTAAATAAAGAGATAAATGTAATAATGGGATTGAATCTGAATGTAATTTTAAAACTATGTACCTGTGAATTTACTCTGCAGAAATACCAAACAATGATGTGTATCTTCATAACACACAACTAACAACTAGCAAAAAGGCCATTACAAAGAAATGGCTCAAGGAAAATCCTCCATCGGTAGGCGAATGGTATGATATTGTTAAAGAGGTGTATGACATGGAAGTACTGACATTTACCTTGAGACAACAAGACTATAAAATTCTGCATACTGGGGTAAATAATTGAGAAGAAAAGTATTGTTTAATTTCACTGTGGTGCTTTTATTTTATATATGTTTGGAGCTTGTTGATCTTTGTCACGTAACCCTTAACAAAATTTTATATAGCAACATTTTATCAACGATAAATATGAATGTAAATAAGATTGTATTCGGTGACCTTTGACACTTGTATGTCTTTTTTGTTTCCATGTTCCTTTAAAAATGTCTGTTTGTTTGTTTTTATTGCTGTTTTGTTCTAAACTGTTTTGAAAAAGGAAAAAAAAACAAAAATGTATCATCATCATCCTGACACAAACTCAGCATGTAGTTTTGCTGCTGTTAGATCAAAAACAACAGCTGCCATTCATGTTCATACACTGTAAAAATAATTCTATAGGCCTGTCTGTCTTTATAAATAATGTCTTACATTTTACACTGAATTCTGTCCAAAATAGATTGACTTTTTTTTCTCTTTTGCTAAAATAAATTCTTATTGTTTTTGACTGTAGCTATCTCTTTTGAATTAGGCTAGCTGCCTTATTCTCTTCAAAGAGCAGCTCTCATACAGAGCCTGTTATTTCAGTGTTTTTTCCAGGATATTGTGGATATTTGTGGATTCCTTCTTTCTTGTCCTCGGCTGATCACATGGTAAATTTGGAATTTGATCATTGAGTTGTTTTTCCCGGTCATTTTTCTTTTTTTCTTATTTATTTAAACTATCACATATTTTTCAGGTGAAGTGGAAAAAGTGTTGCACTTATCTGAAAAACCTTTTAATGTATTAAATAATAAAGTGTTTTTTTTTTTAAAGGATTACTCGTTTTTAAATGAAATAAATAGTTTGAATGATTGTTAAATATATCCTAAACACTGTGTCTGTGTTTGCACCTTTATGAAGCTTAAAAAGATAATATGAATCCACTGAAACAGAACTGTGTGACACTGGGTCATTTCTGCAACGTTTTAATAAGAATATGAAATAACGGTACAGTTGAAGACTATAATAGTATAATAGTAATATCAAATAATAACTACACTAAAGAAAATAAACAACTTCCAGTACATACAAGTGCAAACAACTGAACAAAATCTGAACATTAATCAAACAACATAGAGACAACATAGGTAATGTCTTAAATTAAAAATGGTGGTGAATCCTAGGATGAATATACTATGGCTTGCTTAAAGAATTAACATGCCTGGTTAATTCTTGGCAGTGAGGTCCATGGCTTTTCTTGTGGTTGAAATTAAGGGTTCGTGGGAGGTAGGGTTACGAGCAGCTTCAGCATACTTACCAGGCTGTAATTCCACATGTGTTGCAAAGAATCCAGAGAGAGAGAGGAGAGAATATGGAGTAGCCTACTCACACTCTCACTACTGCATAAAGGAAGCTTATAAGAAAAAAAGAGTGAAAAAAGACAAGCCAGTAAGAGAAAATACAGTTCTCTGGAAGTAAAGGTGAATGGTTTGTAAGACCCACTCATTCACCCCACTCAAGTCTCTATTTAGAGAGAAGTGTTGGTGCTTGACATTGCAGGAAGAATCCTTCAGGGTGAGAAGAGCAGTGATGGTTGTCCAGAGTCCAGAGAGAGAGGAGAGAATATGGCCACAGGTGGAAACTTGGAGTTGGACATGTTAGAAGTGGGTGAGAATGGGGGATGGAAAGATGTTCTTTCACATCCAGTCCAATTCCAGCCCTTTCCCGGCAAAATATCTCCTCTTTGAGCCATAATTATAGAGTAACTCCTCATCACTCAAAATGTCTTTCGTAGCAATGAAGAGAATGATGTCTCTATCATTAAGCACATACAGCCTGGGCCGGATATTGGCTCTTTTGCTGGAGTGACGTATCAGGCGTCCGTAATTGAACTTCATGGGATGGCACTGGCAACTTTCTTCATGTGCGTCAATGCACATGGCTTCATGTTGCTTGTTCTTATAAAAAAACAAATGTCCAGGTCTAATGCCGCTGGTCGAAACAATTGCCATCCCATCTTCATGGCTAACCAGCTGGCCGTGGTATTCACAGACAACCTCCCCAATCTGAAAGAGTTTTTTGGTGAAAACACCATCACCCTTGTCAGGGACGGGTCTGACAGTCAGTCCTTTCCAGCGTTGAGACAAAATCATTTCATGCACAAAGCTGCTGTCGATGACCGAGTCCAACCTGGCAACAGGCTTCCACTGCTTCAGAACCACTGAAGCCTGTGGGACATTTGACGTCCACCCTTGTTTGTCCATCCAGCGGTTTATTTTGGACTCTGATGGCAACTGTCCAGCAAAATGTTCTAGAAACACAAAACGCATCAGTATTTGGCTATTCTCACTCAATTTCACTGTTTGTGTCATTAATCATCTGTATATTCACCAAGAGCATGCTGTTCACGCAGCTTCAGCTGCTCACTACGCCAGCGGTCATAGCAGTGCCTCTCATGTTCTGAGCCACACAGCTCATTCCTGCGTGCCCTTTTTGGAGGAGGCCCCTCCAGAGTCACTGGACAGAACTGCTCAAGAGTTTTGTAGGCTGTCTCTTCGTCCACCCTTGTCTCTTGGCTGTAAGCTCTACTGGACCTTTGTCTATAAGATCACAAAAAATAAATATTAAAGGAAGGAATGGCAAGGCTGTGGGTTGCAAATTTAAGAATAAGGATCATTGTTGTTAGATTCTTACCGTGTTTTTCCAGCAAGCTGATCTAGCACACTTAGAGCCAGAAATGCATCTGAAGATGTTTTCCTCATGTTGTTCCTTTCAGCTGTTTCTGGCATGTGCCCAAACAGCCGTGCCAACACATTTCTCTCCACTTCTGACTTCAGGTTTTGTGCTGCTGCCTCAAACACTCTCTGGGCATCACCAAAGGTCACACTGGGGAGACTGTATCTGAAACACAAGGCAACGTAAGAATGCAAAAATTGGACGGATGAACACGTAGAGTTAAAGACAGGTGTAATGTTGCTTACTTGTCATGTAGTCTTTTTAAGTCATTGGAGGGGTTATAAATCGATCTCCCACTACTTGATACAAAAAATGAATCAACTGCCACATCGTCGCCGGTGCGGTTTTCTTGTAGCATTACTGGCCGCACCTCATTGAAGTACAAGTCAAACCACTAGTTAGAGAAAGGGTCAAAAATAAGTATGACTTAACCACAATATATTTATTGCTGTTATGATTTAAAGTACAATACAAACGTACAAGTTCCTGTTCGTGTGACAACAGTACTTTGTGCTCCTTCACTGCAACACAGACACCATTCTCTATCCGGCTTCTCCCCTCCCAATCCTCAACCTGCAAACAGACAGTTTTGCACATTGATGAAGCATAGGACGAAAGAAGAGAAGGGAGGGAAAAACAAACACTTACAGTCATCTGTGTCACTACACTAGGTCGCTGAAGTAGCTTCAGCATGATAATAGCCTCCAGGTAGTACAGGACGAGCAGCCGTTCATTTTTAGTCAAACAGTCCCCTGTGATGGCTCCTGGATCCTGCATTTTACACATCACGGCCTGGAAATCTTTGAATGCAGCCTCCAAAACAGCAAGGCAGTCCTTTGGCAAAATTTCTTTGCCATACCCAAACTCTGATTTTTTCCCTGTGACCTCCATGCTTACTTTTTTGGACATAGCACTCTCTATTTCATACAGCACATCCAAAAAACTCTCACAGTCCTGAAACAGAGATGGATTGTTGTGGCGAATGTCTGTGGAGGTAATAATGTATTTCATGAACCTTGAGAAGAGATCAAAATTAGGTTGTTACAGTCAGAACACAGCACAGCTGACATTATTAGTTAACATGTACATGGCAAACTTGTGGTTGTTCCACACTACTGACCTCTTGAGACTCTTCCAGTAGTTGAACACTGTCCATTTTGAGAGCTTTGTATCTGACAAGATGTTAAAGTACTCTCGCACTTTCTCCACCTGACGAACAAACATCAGGTTTGGCTCAGTGGGGTCCATGTAATGTAAGAACCTGGACACTGTTTCCACCTAAAATGACACATTTCACAATTAAATAAACTCTCCTGCATAAAACAAGACCTGCATGTACATTTTTTTGCATGTATACCTTCACTCATTTAATTAACTTACTGCTTGTTTGCTGTTTTTATGTCCTAGGTCAATGTGCAGGTCCTTATTAAATCCTGCTAGAAGGGGGTGGTCAATGGAGTGCTTATTGTATAAACCTTTTTTGACCATCTCCACCCTCACAGAAGAGGTCCACTTCGGTCCAACAGTGCTGATATAAAAACAATAAACAGCAAGTGATTAAAACGACTGTGTCTTTTAAGAGAAATCATATCCACAGTGTACATTTATTTTCTGGGAATGCCGATGTGAAACTGTACCTCTGATAGTACTCTCCAGAGCTCTCGTCAGATAAGGGCTCATTTGGAGGCTCAACTGGGCCTTCTGCACCTTCTCCAGAGCTTTGAGACACAGAAGATGTAGTCGATTGAGCTGGTTCCGGGAGGAGTGAAGGTAAGTTATTAATCACCAACCCCCTCGACTGCATCTCCGCAATCATCCTAAAACAAGGAACAGAAAATAAGGTCAAATAAACAATACCAACAATGCATATTTATTAATGTGTAGATGTTTGATTTGAAGCCAAATACATCAAATCAGAAAAGTTACAAACCTGGCCAGAGGATTAGTAGAGTCCAATATGTCACGAATTTTTCCAAACTCCCAGAAACGTCCTCTGTGACAGAATTCGGACAACTCCTTCTTGGCCTCTATGACGACTGCCTGGATCTCTGCCTCTGTGCTGTTCCTCATACACACCTTCCTGAGATGCCCAGGAAGAGAGTGAGGAGCCTTTTTGCACACAGGGCAGAGGAAAAACATCCTGCTGTGGAAGGATCTGTGTGGATAATAAAACCAACATGTTATACAATGAAGAGACCAAGAGCAGCTTTGTGAAGGTTTGGGGTCCACCACACCCCACCCCCAACTCCAGGTACAGAAACAAAGGAACGAGCACACAAACACACACAGCAAAGTCTGCAGGACATTTTGATTAGAGGTTTAAGACAAAACTTTATTTCATATTAATATAATACTGTTACTAAATATATTTAAAAGGTGTATTTAATAATATGACAATTATTATGAGAGAATATTAAAATTGTCTCAATTATTTCTTAAACTAAGATTATTCCTACCATTAGGATTTTGAGTTAATATCAAATGACACCACAATTAGTATACAAACTGTGCTCTCCTCTCACAAACATTTGTCGACTTAAGATATTTTCTAAATTTAATGATAAAGACTCTAGTCTTCACTTCCAAACTTAGCTAACCCCACTGACAAAATGATGTAAGATAAACCGAGTTTAACAGGACTGCTGCATAGGGCATACTGACTAAATCTACTTACTTTTCAGAAGCCATTTCCGATGTTGAAAAGTGAGTTCTGTCCACTGGTCAAAAGCAACAAGTTGTAGCTGAAAGTGACACAACTGTACAACGACTGAGATGAGACGGGCCTCTTTAACCTGAGCTGGCAGTAGGTCAACGGCCTATCAGGACGCAGCATCCAACAGCAGCCCAATCTGCCCATTCCCAGGTGTTAATGGCCCAAGTGGGGCAGAAACAACTGTAAAACAGACAACAACTGATCTAGGCATATGGTTCAGTGTATTTAAAAATATATTGTCTTTGTTTTGACTTTGAGTAGTTTTATATTTCACAACACAGATGCAGGGAAGAATATTGTCTTAAAATTGGAAACATTAAAAAAAACAAATAAAAAAGAGACTTGAAACACATTTTAAAATAGATTTATACTTAGTTTGGTGATAGATACAATAAATAAAATAGAATATCTGATTTTCTGATAGATGTCTGCTCCACGATGGAGGAACACATATCCTTTATTATGTCTTATGATTATTAATAAAGTTAAATGTTTAAGGGCCTAGATCATATGATAACCATGGTGTCATCCCTCTTTAGAGTAAATCTGGAGTAATATGTGCTTGATTGTTTTTCTGCATGCCGAATGATTTGTTTCCTCAGGATCTACCGAGCCAGGTCAGAGGTCATGGAGACCTCTCGAGTGGACCTGGACTCTTGAAGAATTGGAAACAAATGTTTCCTGAGTTATTTGCCATTTTAGGTTAAGTATTTTAAAGTGAAGTGCTTGTATGTAAGCTGCCAGTTTAGATGTTGAATGTATTTTTAATATATATTATTCTTATATTGTTACATGTCAGTACTAAATATATTTCAATAATATACAAATATACTGTACATACACATTTTATTGAAACATAATTTGTTCTTACATGAATACTGATCTAAACTCTCAATGGCTGGCCGGAGTGGGTGTTAATGTTATTAATTAGCTAATGTTGCTGGGTGATGAAGGTATGAATAGTCTCGTTAGCAACTTGTTGTTCTTACATGAATACTGATCTGAACTCTTAATGGCTGGAGTGAGTGTTAACGTTTCTAAATTGCATATTGTTTTGCTGTGGATATATGAATGGTCTCGTTAGAGAGTTATTGTTCTAAACCATTGGTGCTTTGGTGGTAATAGTCAAATGCAAGCTTTCCCAAATTACTGCCAGATTTTTATTAAAAACCCATAAAAACTGTTCTGATTTATTGACCTGTTGGTCGAGGCTAATACAATTTCTCCTGTGTTTTCCATTGTAGACATGGGCCGGTATAAGATTCTGATGGTATGATAACCTTGGATGAAAAAATCAGTTTCTCAATATTGTGATTACTGCTCTAAAATATATTATTTTTAAATGTCTGGGTAAAAAAAAAACCTTTTTCTCGTTTGAGCACAATGTATTTTATTTTGAGAAACATTTAAAATTATTTGGAATAGTAAAGATGGTAATGAATCATTGACTTCTGCTGTCTTTATTAGCTTAAAAAACACTGACTTCTTTACATTTTAAAATGGCATCTTTTGATATATTTTCTGCTGGAGATACTGTTGTCCTTAAAAAAACTAATAAAAACAAACAAACGTACATACACCGTAGGAACGATATAGCAGAAACTTCTGGCAGTTTTAAAACCTTGACTTTTCTTAGGGTAAGATTTACATGGTTATGCAAGTAAGTTAAGAGGCATTTAGTCATTTACTGAATGTGACACTTTTTAGAATAACACCACAGAATATTTTTAAGTTAATTTACCATTTTAAATAACTGTGTCAGAATCTTAGAAGATCATAAATGCATTGGAGAATATTTGAGGTATGGCTGAGTCAAGGAAAATGGCAATTTGTGTGGCACATAATAAATGGATCTAGTTGCTGTGGTGTTCAAGCGCCATCTGCTGGTTGATGTCGGTAGCGGAAAAGTGTTGCTTTCAGTTTCACTTTCATTTTGAAATAAATAGTGTTAAAACGTTGTGCTAATACCCTGTAAGCACAATTTTTGTTGACTGATATGATAAATGTAACGACTTTTCTGTTAAAGAATAGTTTTGCTTTGTATAACTGCTCATTCATGATGGCTGAATTCATCAGAATAACATTATTATGTGATAAAACACACTGTACAAGATTTATATGAGAGTAAAAAAGATTTATTTGTGTTTCACTGTTTTACAAAAAAGAAACAGATCTATAAACTGCATCTGTGGTTTTTTATGCCGTCTTAGTGAGGCCAGTTCAAACTGATTTCTTAATGAATGTCATTTAAAATGTCATTTATTCCTGTGATTCAAAGCTGTATTTTCAGCATGGAGATCTGCTGTTCTACTATGATCAGATGTTATTGAGACAAAATCACTAACAATGATTCTTACATCTTATTAAAAAGAGAGTTGAAAATAATATAAATATTATTTTGAACTTTCATTTTTATCAAAGAATCCTTTACTACACACTGCTGTTCACAAAACAGATGAAGATTTGAAAATCAGTGTAAGAGATTTAGTAAAAGGCTTGATCAGTCTTTACACACCATAATGTTATTTCTGCTTTAAAAAGTAAATTAAATTACAGTAAAAACAACTTAGTTACTGAATTGTTCATTCAAACTGACTTTAATTCGATGAAAATACTTGATAATATAATTAGAATTAGAGAAATTATTCAGAATAATGGAATAACAATGATCTTTATTTTAAGTAGAAAAATTAGATTCTCAGTTTATCTAAAAACAGTGCAGATTGGCCATAAATTAAATTGACTTGAAGCTCTTTAGTTGACAATGAAGATCTATAGTGAAGATACACCTTTTTAAGTTCACAGCTGTCACAGTCAGACCAGGTACTCCACCCTTCCTGATTCCTCGTCTGGTCATCGTCCTGTTCGTCTTCCATTGTTTGTGTTCCAAGACTTTGCACCACTGCAAAGAAAATAACCCACCACTGCAAACAAAAGTAATAAGGGCTAGCACTGTAAAACAGCATGGTGGTCTTGCACCCATTTGTTCAAGACTTTGAAACTCTTGGTGTATACATTGAACAGTTAGGAGATTGCATAAAAAGAAATGTACTTATCGTGTCATCTGATAATCTAGGCGCTCATTCCATTGGCTGGATTACAGGAGAGTTTCACTGTTGAACACACATGTTGATTTTGCTTTGCCAGGAGGTGTAAAATCCAGAAAAGAGGGTCCAGTCAGGAGCATTCAAATTGAGAACCAAAGAGGAACATGACAGGCAAGTTGCTGAAGTGGTACATGATGGTGTTTTGAGTGGACGGTTGGAAAAAAAAAAGTAGACCAGTCCAGTCATATCCAATATGCTATTGTGTTTTGGTCTGTGTGTGCAGTCTTCTTTCACCTTTATATTTTTGTTTGCACAGCTTATATGCACCTTTCTATTTTACACTACTTTGAATATTGTTTACAAATAAAAACTCTTGATAATAATTGTGGATAGTCTATGTGTAATAATTCACACCATGTTTCATAATATAACCATAAAAAGATGTTAGCAAAATGTCATCTAAAAGGTTTATGGCTCTTCTGAAATATCATGCTTTATTAGAATAAATAAAAGGCATATATATTCAAATTAATACAATATATAGAGGTCCCTATTTCATTACAATTATTTGAGATATCAAACTGGTATTGATGAAGAACTATGCTTACTAATAGTAATTAAAAACTGCGAAAGACACCATTCAGATGTAACAACTGTAACGATTTGGGGAATCAAGCGGGTGTTGTTATAGACACCTATACTTATTTGCATCTAAGGATCTAAAGCAGGTCCTAATCATGTAAAATGATTTAGGTTATCAAGTTGGTATTGGCATGAACAGCTATACCTGTTAACAGGTTTCTTATATATGTAAGAAGGTCCTATTCAGTTAATTGTCTGCTAAAGATAATTGCACATTATGAGGAGGATTTATTTAAATGGCTATCGGACACAAATATTACTTTCATTGTTTTAAACAAGTTACAGGATTAAGTGCAGATTTTGTTTTATGAGATACAGTTCTTGAGCCTCTGGATATGGTTTTAACAACCATTTCTGCAGTGGATTGCAGAGTCAACAATAATGAAGCAGCCTAAATCATTCATTAATTTTCTTTATTAATCCCGGGTCGCAACAGTGGAATGAACCACCAACTTATCCAGCACATGCCCTTACAGCAGCAACCCATCTCTGGGAAACATCCATACACACTCACCCACTATGGACAATTAAGCTTACCCAATTCACCTGTACCGCATATCTGGGGGGAAACCAGAGCACCCAGAGGAAACCCACACAAATGCAGGGAGAACATGCAAACTCCACACAGAAACACCAATCGACCCAGCCAAGGCTCAAACCGACGACCTTTTTGCTGTGAGGCGACAACACTACCTTCTGCACCACTGCGTTGCCCAGCCTAAAGCAGTTCCACATATGTTTTTTACTCCAGGAAAAGCAGTGGTGGATGTGGCCCAAGTCCAACATTAAGGTCCCAGATTTTCTATTGTGAAAGTCTGACTGGTATTGTGGAGGTTTCAGTATAGGAATGTGAGAACCATCAATAGCATCAGCACATTGTGGAATTCCACATTTTTCTTCAAAATAATCAGCCATCTCTGCCATTTTGGCCTGGTCAGGTGTGTTTATAAGTTTAGGTCTAAGCACTGCAATCACAGCCTTACAAAAACAGCCCACACATAATTTCGGCCTCACTGCTTAAGGTCCCGGGCTATTGGCTACAATGAAAGCTACAAGAACATTTTGAGTCCAAAAGAAATGTTAAAACAACATTTGTTCTCTTCCTCATCAGGGGGTGCCCCAGATAGGAAATTACATCTGGCCCAGATATGGCCCACACCCCCCATATTCTTCTGGCCCACATACCGCGCGGAATGACGGCAATGACTCAACCTGATTGTGGCTGACGTAAGAATCCAAAAGTCAGCCACAGCTGAACCAGATCTGGGCCACATCTCAGAAAAAGCATGGTCCATATCTGGGCCAGATGTGGCCTAGCTGCGGCCCATGCAGTTTCTCAGATCTGGCCCAGATGCGGCCCATGCATTTTTTCAGATCTGGCCTAGATCTGGTTCAGTTGTGGCTAACTTCTGGGTTAGATATGGCTCACATCTACACTAGGTAGCTACATATAAAACACAATAAAAGGAATGCTTAATTTAAATTGCTTTATTTAATAAAATGGCTTTAAAAGAAGCAAATAAATTGATATATACAAATATACAATTTATAGAAATTAAATAAACAGATCCATACATAATAAAATAAACAAAAAATAGACCAATGCATATAAATAAAATACAAATAAGTATATGTAAATTAGATAAATAGATACATACAGAATTATCAGGAATTACATGTAAAAATGTAACAAATTAAATGCAAATAAACGCATTCATAAATATGAAAAATTAGGTAAATGGATATATATACAGATTAAAAAGAAAATACAAACACAACAATGCATGTAAATGTATATAGCAACGGGATAAATAGATAAATACAGAACAAACACAGAAACTACAATTTCTTTTTAATAAAAAATGCATATTAATTAAATTAACAAATTATTTTGAACTACATAATAGAACCAATTAAAAAACATGGACAATCCAAAAGGGAGGTCAGCGGTGATCGAGGATCAAAGCCAAAAAAAGCAGTCCTGAAAACAGGAGAAGACAACATTTAAAATGTGTTGTTTGAAAATTACAACCTAGGTAAATGTGTTGATGCAGGGTTGGAACTAAACTGTGTAGGGCAGCGGCCCTTAAACTGAGTTTGACACCACTGTTCTATAGATCAATCACCATGTTTGTAAACATTCAGGATGCGTGCAGGGAGGTGGCAGAAAGAAACCGGGAGCGCTAGCATTTACAGCGAGGAAATGACATCCGGATGCGGTAAAGAGTTTGCTGTTGTCTTAGAAATAAAATATTGATTACACATTATATATATTATTTACATAATGCTTTCAGAACAGCTCGTCAACCAGTGATAAGCACAGTGATTCAGCAAAATTTACGTTTAAGTGAGCGGCGTTCATCTGACAGGTCCATTTGCGATAGCACCCTCCCAATGAATACTGGATAAGACGAAATGACCAAGCATCCAGCCCCAAATATACAATCTCATTGAAGCTCCAAGTGATTTTACAAGAGAGAAGTTAAAGATCTACAAGTTTTTGGATGCCAACAATGTTCTGTGTGGTCATGTGCAAGAAATAATGTTCCATGATGACCAGATTCAACACTATGTAGAGCTAAAAACCGAGATTCTGCCTAGCCATAGACAAGGAAAGAAGACGGAGCTATACAAGGCCTGGGTAATTAATCATCAACACGCGAAATGACTGCATTTTGACAGAGAATTGCACCTGTACGCCAGGGTATGTGAACTTACACATAGAGGTAATGTTGGTTTTATATTCGCACATCAGACTTTCCCCTTAATAATATAATTTCATAAAAGTATTATTTGCAAACTCTAAATAGCGAAATCATATTAGCAGCCAATGACTATCAAAGTACAACATTGTTTACAGTCAAATAAACAGTGTTAATGTTGTTTTCAAGTCACACTTGCAGGTTATTTCAGACCGAATATTCAAAGTGCTGTGGTAAACAATATAGGGAGTGTGTCACAAGTTGTCACTGAATGAATGTGTGAATATAAAAAGTTTAAAATAAAATAAAAAGTATAAAAGTTTACCTTAATAACTTACACTTTCATGTTTCATTCCTAACATTCAGTGTCCGCAGTTTAATTCACCACGTTTAACTGTTTTTGCTGAAATAATTTCTGCAATCCAAAACCAGTAATGTGTATGATTCAGCATTGCGTGAACTCACCTGATATAACATGAGAACTGCAGAGTCCAGCATTTCTAATTATGTCGTCTCTTCATTCAGCTCCCTTTTAGCCAAGGACGTCTGCAGTTAGCATTAAAGCAGTGTGGTGTACGGCAAAAGTTAAGTTTTCTATTTTTGGACTTTCTCGAATTTGGTATCCTACCGCACAACACAACATCTTTACTATTGCAGCCTGTCTTTTTTTTGCAACCGGGGACCCGTGTGATGTCATGTATGACGTAGGTTGGTAATTGGTCTATAGGAAGGTTTACAATATTTTATTTGTGCATATACATTAGATTAGTCAGTACTGAAGCCAAATCTGGATCTTATCTAACAAAACTGTAAATCTAACATGATAAAGGTCTAAAATTAGTATACCCAAATTTATATGTTAGGGAAAAATATTAAATATATTATTTAAAAAGAGCAAATTCAAGAAAATCTAAAAATGTATAACATTTTGTTTAGATTTTGTACTTTGTATTTTTCCCCACAATATTTCACACAGATTTAAAGATGTTGGTGACTAAACTTTTATTTTAATAAATATATGCATTTAAATAAACCTTTTTTGTTCAAATGCACCAAAATATATTACCTATATTCACTGAGAAATAGATAAAAATATACATTTTTAAAATGGGCTGTACTCGTTTATGTTGAGCACTGTGTATATGATATGTACACATCCAGTGATTGATACAATTGTCAGATGCGCAGCACATCTGGTGTGCAACTCCCAACTCCTAGTTTCTTTACAAATACATTAAGTATCATCTAAAATTTTAACAAAAGTGCTTGAATTATGAAGCTGATATTTTCTTCTGGCTATAGATCTGCTGAATATCAAACACTGCTTAAACTCCATGCTTTTATTCTTTACTGCCTGTTCCTATAGCAACTGAGTGTTTGATTACCCAGATAGCAAAATGACATAATTTCAACCGAAAATCAACGTTTCTTTTGATATCGAATCAACACTGCGGTCACGCCATCTGCGGTTTCGAGAGAGACGGTCACGCTATCTGTGCTTTAAATTGCAGTACGCGTCTGTTTGGTATTGCGCGGTAGATTAAAGACGCGTGTGTTTAATGCGCTGCAGTTTTATAATCTTGCTTCAGTTTTCTTCGCGTAAATGAATTCAAGTGAGGGATAATCAAAATTTGTCACTTTTATTCATGTTTGGAAATATAATAATCATGACTTTGCATGTAAACTATGCTATTATTCCTTTGTTTTGCTGTAATTGTGTTTTATTTGCGAGATTAAAATAAAATAAATAGTATTGAAGTCATTACCCGGCTGTCATGACTATTCACATTTATTTTCATATTCACAACTTACTACTTTTTTATACAATCATTTTTGGAAAAAATCATAAGAAAAATGAAATCAAATTGTTTTCTGCCAACTCTACCAGATTATTATTATACATGTCCTGAAGTACCACTGTGCCCACTTTTCATTTCATATTACTATTGCATATTTTAATAATAGCGCGGTAAAATCATGGAAAATACAGTGTTTTTACTGTATGGTCATATTAGAAAAATCATAAAACAATAAAATCAAATTGTTTTCTGCCAACTCCACCAGATTATTATTCTACATGTCCTGATGTACCACTGTGCCCACTTTTCATTTCATATGACTGTTGCATGTTTGAATAATTGCGCTAACTTTATGTAAAATAGTTATTTTTACTGTACGGTCATATTAGAAAAATCATAAATAAATATTTAAAATAAACAAAAATGTTTTTTGTAAATAAAAAAATAATTAGTTCATTCAGTAATAGCCAAATTAGATTTTTTTTTTTAAATAAAATCAACCCAATAAATCATTAGAAAAATAGTTTTGAGTTCAAAAAGTTTAGAACATTAATCTAATTATCATATTTCTCATTAAAAACTACTAATTCCTTTTTTATTAGGTTTGCTTCTCAAAATTAAGTTGATGAGATGTTATGTATTTCCAAGGGCATGGCCCACACATTTATAGTCAGTGTAAAAAGACTTATTGAATGCATTTAAAACCCTTCAGTTTTTTTAATTTTAACGTAACATTTATTTTGTAAATTGAATTATTGAATTCATATAATAAAGTATAATATATTTTTCCTATTAAAGTTTTACAATTTGAACATGCCCAAATTTAATGTTCACCCAGTCATTAAGGGTCCCGTTGCTTTAAGAAAACTGGCTGATTGATTTGTTATCACCTCCCCTTTTTTACTTTATCATTGAAGGTTCATGCACTGCAAAGTAAGTAATAAAATACAATATTCTAACATTTTTTAACTTTTATTGTGTTTGTTATTGGATAATGTTTAGTTTAACATGTCCACCATGTCATAGCGAAATGTAGAATGTTTCAGTAATGACAAATATATGTTTAAACCTCTAAAAACAGCTATGTGGGGGATGGGGGAGGGGTACCCGTCTGGTTTTCCTAAACAAACTTACAATCTTCCCATACCCACATACAAAAGGTTTAACTGCACAATTTTTTTTATGATTGCCCGTGAAAATGACAGTATAAGTTGTCTGTGTTATGATTAAGTTCATGAAAAAAGGGCAATTTTTTATTTTTTTTCCATAAACACAAGTTTGTAAGTGTATAACTGGGCCTGTTTGTTCCAGCCTACACCTGTGCCCTGTAGACAATCGTGTTTGTTTTCAGCATGTCAGCAAACAGAGCATACAACTTTCCTCATACTTTAATATAACTGTCAAATCTCAGGGTTATTTAACAGAAAACCCTTTGAAATTACATAAACCGCTGATAAATCTAACCGCCCATTCACTCGGGGCTTCAGCGTCAACACGTCCCATTCACTTTGACTGCTAAGGTGTTGGGTGTTTGAGTGGTTGCTAAGGTGTTGCTAGGTGGTTGCTAAGGTGTTTTGAGTGGTTGCAACGGTGGTGATAGGGTGCTTTGAGTGGTTGCTAGGTGGTTTCTAAGGTGTTGCTGGCCAGTTGCTTGGGTGTTTAAAATGGTTGCTAAGGCGTCGCTGGGTGGTTGCTGGGTAGTTGCTAAGATGTTCTGATTGGTTGCTATGTGGTTGCTAAGGCGTTGCTACGTGGTTGCTAAGACATTGCTATGCAGTTGCTAAGGCGTTGCTACGCAATTGCAAAAGTGGTGCTAGGTGGTTGCTAGGGTGTTGCTAGGTCATTGCTGAGGCATTGCTAAGTGGTTGCTAAGCTGTTGCTAGGTGGTTGCTATGGTGTTCTGAGTGGTTGCTACGCGGTTGCCATGGTGTTGCTAAGTGGTTGCTAAGATGTTCTGAGTGGTTGCTAGGCAATTGCTAACATAAATTAGCATGGCTGTAGTATAAATTAGCATTATGCTAGCATGTTTCTAGCATGAATTAGCATGTTGCTAGCACGTTTCCAGTATGAAGTAGCTTGCTAGCATAATTTATATGAGTTAGCATGCTGCTAGTATGATTAGTATGCTTTTTAGTATGTTTTTAGTGTGGATTGGTAATTTGTTAATATGTTTGCTAGTATGAACAATTAGTCTCAGAAGAAGACGGAAGAAGAAGAATATTAAGTTTATGTACTATAACAGTATATTGACTTTCTCAAGCCACCTCAACTTTGTAAAATTGCCAAAAACTGTATAAGATTTTCTTTGTCTAAACAAATTGATCCAGGTAGTACTCTTTAAAAATGAAATATTGTGTTTATATTTAGAAAAGTTGTGCAAAAGTGGAACCTGTTCAAAGTAAAATATATTATTAGTATTATTATACAAAAGTATTCTTTCAAAAGCATCCAAACTCGTTTTCCTGTTATTAAAGTAACTCTTAGTCATGACATGGTGGACAAATTGTTTAATTTTCCAAAAGTCTAAGATTTATTTAATATAACACAAGTGCAATAGAAAATGTTGTTTTTATTTTTTATTTACATGTTATTGAGCGAAAGTGACTTGATGAAAAGCTAAAATGACAAAGAGACGTCAAAATGGGTGAGTTCCTTGTGTATCAACATTACATAACAAGATGTTTAGGACTTGTTTTTAATGATCCTTTTCATGGGAATATGACTATAAAAATATATAAAAATTTATGTTCACATGCTGCCATCATGAAAAAATATTCTGTGCTGTTTGTAGAGCTTAGCAACCTTTTAAAAATGATGAACAGAACTTGCAATGTACAAATGAAAATAAATGACAAGATAGGAATGTAAAAAAAAATAGTATCCATAGTATTATCTGTATTATCCATAATACAAATTGTGCAAAGTCCAGTAAAGTACTGAAGTTGTGTACTATGTGTTCAAGGTTCGAACACAGTTTTTGAAATAACATTAAGACTCTTGAGTAAACAAACTCTGTGTTAATTGTATATTTAATTAAGTACATTTCTACATATTTTTCTATATACAGAATTATTTTCAAAACATTTGGAAAGGTAAGAGCTACATTTTAATGCTGTTATTTAATGATAGTGATTTAGCAGTTTAACAATTATTTCTATGAAATTGTTAGTTGAAAACATAATGACTGTGTAATATTAAACGTACTTACACTAGATAACTTTATAATTATTTTTACAGTCCAGAAAAACAATTCTTTCTTTAAAGGATATTTTCAAACATATCCTTGCTCGCCACAAAACATTGGCTAAGCAGAAAACATTGGAACTTCTTCTACAAGATAGCAACCTCTGGGCAGAACTGTTCACAATTTTGGGTGTACCAAACACATGCACTAATCGCTACAAAGTAAAAAGAACATTTAAAAATGAAAATGTTAACATGGTGCAAATGGAGGAAGATGGAGAGGAAGAACTAAGGAGGAGAAAAGAGAAAAACATGAAAATGAAAAATCTTTGGAGAAGACATTAATAAAAGAAGAGCTTGATGACTTAGGAGCGTACACTGCACAGCAGGAGGATGAAGTAAGTGTTGGGATGATATTATTTACATATAAAATACACATTTGCTTTTATTTATACCACCAGTATGCTGATTTACATAACTGCTGAAACACAACATATTGTAATTGTTGAAATTAATACATTTAATGACATTGCATTTGTGCTGTTTTCTCTATTTTAAAAGTGAGTGAGATTGATAATGATATCACTGTTGACAATACATTTGCATTTTACAGAAATAGTGGAAGCGACACAGAGAGCGATGTCAGTGTTAGCAAAGAAGATGAATACTATACACAGAATGTTCCTGCACCGCCTTCTTTTTTTCTTCATTCCACGAATTGCATGGAATTATTTAGAATAATAAGAAGCAAAAAAAGATCACTTCCAACAATTGCAGTGGACGAATGTCATATCTTCCGGAATTCGCACAATTCATCCTGAGTGCAGTTTTGCCTTCACAGGCCACAGGGTGAAAATTAAAGGTTCCAAAAGGAACACGCCTGTTTTTAAATGCTCTGGGTACTGCTTGTTCAGTGACTGCCCAGTACAAGTGGATGTGGTTGTGCAGAGTGAGAACACTCTGAAAGCACATGTGTCCTTTAGAGGTGACATGTTGATACACAGCAAAACAGAATTACAAAGGCGACCTGTAAGAGCTGATGCTCAAAAGAAAATACATGAGCAATTAAAGACCACGCTACCCAGGGCTCTCTATCTAAAAAATAGCGAAAACCTTGAGGAATCTGTGGTGGAATCTGGTTGTAGAGATGAGGCACAGTCGCCTGGCGTTCTGAAGTCCATTTCATGGAGACAAAGACAGAAGGAGAGGAAGCACAAAAATGAAACTCTTAGTCTCCAGATAATGGCGGAAGACAAAAATGATGAAACAGAGATTATTCAGAAGGTTATCCTCAAACCAAAGGGTGTGATGCTTTGGTCAAAGGAAAGCATTGCTATTTTTCACAAAAGATGCAAAGAGGACACAGTCTACCTTGATGCAACTGGAAGCATTGTGAAAAACAGAACCCAGGTCCTTTATATGTTAACGAGCTAGTGGTCAGAAACCCAAACAAGGGTTCTTCACCCTTCCCAGCAGCAACGTACGTGACCTGTGACCACACCGCTTCGTCTGTTCTGTACTTTCTCAGTGCTTTCCAGACAGACCATGCAAAACATTATGGGCACAAAAACATCCGTCCAATCATGATTATCTGTGATGGATCAATGGTCCTAATGCATGCAATTTCGCATGTGTTCTGCCAAACTAACCTGAATGCCTTGTTTAAAAGCTACTACAATATAGTTACTGGCAAAGGTACTGCTGAAGACTTCAGTGTTCCCATTCTCCACCGCTGCCTAAGTCACATGATGAAAAACGTAAAATCCCTCTGCAAAAAGCAGTACGTAACTTTCAACAAAATAATAAACACCTTTATTATTTTAAATGTTTTTCATTATAATTTATGGCAATATTATTGTTATTGTTCCTTTAGTGCAACGAAGAACTACAAACTGGCCATGCATGTTTTTGGACTTTTGACCACAGCTAGTTCTATGTCAGAGTTTGATGAAATGCTCCTCAGCTGCACTGTCATCTTCTCAAGCCCATGCAGCTTGGAAAATGTTGAGAAGCACTTCAAAAACATTCAGACATTGTTGAGTTCCATTGGAAAACTACAAATTGATGACTGCAGCATTGCTCCTGATGTGAACTTTGAGGTACACAGTAAAAACCAAACATGTCTTTAAGTAATGTGTTCTGCTAATGTGGTTGTAATCACACATGTAAACATCTTTTATTTTAGGACACCTTCAGTCAAACGCCTTTTCACAGTCATTTCATGGAGGTCATACACTCTGCCCCCCTCGATAATGATGGAGATTATAATGAGTACTACAGTGAGACATTCATCTCCACACTGTCTACCTACTTCCTGCCTCATGCAGCACTCTGGACAAGCATGATGCTGGGTCAGTTACACTTTTGTGAGAATCACTTGAATAAATCACTAAAAGATTTACACAGTAATGTTGGTGTACAGCTGTATTAGTAATGTTAACAGTCCATTGTCAGACATGATAAAAACTGGCCATGAGACTCATTCAGACCAGCATATGTGTGCTCGAAGGCAGATATCAAAATCTATTAATCACATTCAATTTAAAACTATAATGCTACAATAAATTACAAGTTCATTTCCCAAGGGTGTATGTATTTAGTGTAATAAGCTTTATTCTGCTCTCACCATCAGGGAAAAGGTTTAGTTTTGTGGGCTGTGTTGATGGTACATTATAATGGATGCAGAAAACTGTTGTTAAACAGTGTGTTGTAATTTATCTTCAGGAGATCTGGGCAGACATGCACTGTAAAAAATGTCCGTGATTTTAACAGTAAAAGTCTGTACAATCCACAGTGAAAACCTGTTGAATGATTAACAGTTCATTTCAGTACAAAATACGGAAAATAACTGTAACAGATCTAACCTTTGTTTTCGAGAAACTAATCAGAGTGTCTGAAATCTCACCACACACCCTCATTCACTAGTCCCTAAATTAGTCAATTAGTTTAGTCCACTAGACAGAGTGAAGCTGCGGTCACACTTGACTTTTCTTTCCATAGACTTTCATTCATACGCACGCGAATGCGTCAGACCGGAAACGCGGGGTCATGCGTCAAGTTTCGCAGGTTTCTGCAGTGCAAAGTTCAAGCTTGGTGAACCCTGACCTGCAAAATCGCATCACTTGACTGCGTGAGACCAATCGAGGATCAAAACATGACCTCTCTGGACAGAAATATAAAACACGGCGCAATTGCTTGCTTTTTTTAATGTCTAATAAGCTTGTTTAATCCAGCCCCTTTTCGCAGCGCCATACGACAAAAGTTCGCAATCAAAAAGCCTAGTGTGACCATAGCTTGAATGACCTCAAATAAGTGAATTGATGAACACCTGCAGCTAACAAGCACAATCACTGAAGGAAAGAACAAGAAATAAAACTACAGACACAGCTTCACACTAAACCAACTTGATAGACCTCATCAAGATGGCGCCGCGGATGGCCGCTTCGGTGTGAAGCTCTCCAGTGTTTGCACTGTTTTTGTTAGTCTGTCCTGTTTTATGTTTATCAAACACGATCAGTTACACCAGGGACGAGCTGCTGGACATTCGGCAGTGCACACCAACTAATCAAGAACTGGATTTTGATTTTTGTGGCGTTTTGCGGAACATTGTAGTCGGCAGAGCAGCCGCATTGTGGAAACGCTACAAGACGCGCAAGCGTGGGAAGCGAACCGGCGCGCTCGTCAGGCTAAGACAGTGTGGCTTCAGTACGGCGCTGCCCATTCATCCACCTGGCGAATCTCCGCTCTCTTCCTAACTAAATGGACGAACTACTTCTGCTCACATGCAAAAACAAGAACTTTAACAACTCTGCGCATTAAACCTACCGGACTTTCAGCTGTACAGAGCAGATCGCGATACGGAGTCAACGGGCAAAACGCGCGGTGGTGGGACATGCTTTTACATCAACAGAAGGTGGTGTACGGATGTAACTGTGTTAAAGAAGATGTGCTGTCCTGATGTGGAAGTGCTTTTCATTAACTGTAAGCCGTTTTATTCACCAAGAGAGTTTTCCTCGTTCATTCTCGTCTGTGTTTACATTCCACCGCAAGCACACGTGAGTACTGCGCTGCAACAGCTGGCTGATCTGATCCCAGAGACAGAACAACAACACCCGGACTCTGTTTTTATCATACTTGGGGACTTTAATCAGGCAAAACTCACACATGAGCTGCCTAAATTCAAACAGCACATTACATGCCCCATCAGAGGCAATAAAATTTTGGACCATTGCTACACCACAATAAAGGATGCATATCGCTCCGTCGCCAGAGCAGCTCTAGGACTCTCCGATCACTGCCTGGTTCATCTTATACCAACTTACAGGCAAAAACTTAAAACTACTAAGCCAGTATTAAGGACTGTCAAGAGATGGACCAACGACACAGAGCAGGTCTTACAAGCCTGTTTTGAATGCACTGACTGGGATGTTTTTGAAGCTGCAGCCACAGATCTGGACGAGCTCACAGAGACTGTAACATCATACATCAGTTTCTGTGAGGAGTTATGCATCCCTACCAGGACCTACTTGTCATTTAACAATGATAAACCATGGTTCACACCAAAACTCAGACAGCTTCGTCAGGCCAAAGAGGATGCTTACAGGAGTGGTGACAGGATCTTGTACAATCAGGCCAGGAACACATTGACAAAGGAGATTGGTGTGGCTAAGAAAAGCTATGCCAAAAAGCTGCAAAACCAGTTTTCAGCTAAGACCCTGCATCAGTGTGAAGAGGCTTAAAAGGTTTCACTAATTACAAGACACCGTCCCCCAGTATCGACAGCAATAAACATATTGCAAACGAGCTGAATATGTTCTACTGTAGATTTGACACCTCTGACCAGACACCTCACACCCACCCGGACCATCTCCCTACACAGCCATCAACACCACATCAACACAGCCTGGACCATCTCCCTACACAGCCATCAACACCACATCAACACAGCCCGGACCATCTCTCTACACGGCCATCAATACCACATCAACACAGCCCGGACCATCTCCCTACACAGCCATCAACACCTCCAGCCATCTTCCTCTCCCCCCTGCACTTCAGATCAGTGAGGATAATGTGTGTCAGATCTTCAGTAAACAGAAGAGAAGGAAAGCACCAGGGCCAGATGGTGTCTCACCAGCCTGTCCTAGAAACTGCGCTGACCAACTGGCTCCCATTTTCTCACATATCTTCAATAGATCACTGGGATCACAAGGATTCTGTTTGTGGACTTCAGTTCTGCCTTTAACACCATTGTCCCATCACTGCTTGAGTACAAACTGGCCCAGCTCTCTGTTCCTAGCTCTTTCTGTCAATGGATCACCAGCTTTCTGACAGATAGACAGCAGCTAGTCAGAATGGGCAAAATCACATCCAACAGCCGCACCATCAGCACTGGTGCCCCCCAGGGATGTGTTCTTTCTCCACTGCTCTTCTCCCTGTACACCAACGACTGCACTGCAAAAGACCCCTCCATCAAACTCATTAAGTTTGCAGACGACACAACTGTTATCGGCCTCATCCAGAACGGTGACGAATCTGCATACAGACAAGAGGTGGAGCGGCTGGCTGGCTGCAAATACAACAACCTGGAGCTGAACACGCTCAAAACAGTGGAGATGATAGTGGACTTCAGGAGAAACCCCCAATCACCATCATGAACAGCACTGTGGCTGCAGTAGAGTCATTCAGGTTCCTGGGCACCACCATCTCTCAGGATCTGAAGTGGGACATTCATATAGACTCTATTGTGAAGAAAGCCCAGCAGAGACTGTACTTCCTTCGTCAGCTGAGGAAGTTCAACCTGCCACAGAAGCTGCTCATACAGTTCTACTCAGCTGTCATTTAATCCATCCTCTGCACTTCAATCACCGTCTGGTTCGGCTCAGCTGCCAAAACCGACCTCCGTAGACTACAGCGAATAAACCGGACTGCTGAAAGAATCACTGGCACTACCCTTCCTACACTTCAAGAACTGTACTCTTCCAGACTGAGTAAAAGGGCTCGCAAAATCACTCTGGACGCCTCACACCCAGCACACTACCTATTTGAACTGTTACCGTCTGGTCGGCGCTTCAGAGCACCAAGCACAAAAACAGCCAGACACAGGAAATGTTTCTTTCCTCAGGCTGTCTACCTTATGAACAGTTAAATATTCCCCTACTGTGCAATAAATAAGCCTACTAAAAGGCTGACAAAAACTGCCAGAGCTGACTGTATTTCAAGTCATCTCAGCGAGGTATTGGGTAAAGTTTTCAACCAGCAATGATCACGCCTCGGATAGACCTCATAGGCTACGATATTGCCTCTGCGAAAGAAAAGCTGTAACAGCTATGAACTCTTCTGTCTACCAATGTGGACATGCAACGACAAGGTGGCATCAAACTTTAAACTGCCAGCAATCAGCCCTCTGGCACCAATGAGTGCATGCTGTGTCAGCAGAACAGGGTTTTGATTTGTCCAAAAATAATTACTTATACACTGTTTCATTTTTACTGAAAGAAAAGTATACACTACTTATGTGAATCTGGGAGAAGAGAATTGTGGGTAATCTGGTAAAGGGGGCGGAGTCACAACGCTGAACGGCAGAGAAAAGGGATGAGATTGGGATGTATTTATTGGGCTGTACAGGGATTGGGGTAAGGTAATGAAGAATGCAAGGGCACTGAAACCATATTTTGACAGAAATCCAAGGTCAGCTATGCTGCCGTTTTTAGACTCAGGCATTCTGTCTAGTTTCTCTCCAACAAAACCAGAAGAAACATGTTGCAGTTAATGTTGAACAATAAAGCCTGGTTTATACTTCTGTGTCAAGTGATCAGCGTGATCCACGGCGCAAGCCTTGTGCGTAGCCGTGCACTTATACTTCTGCGCACTGTTTCTGTTGCTCTGCAATACACTTCCAAAACGCTAGCTGGCAGTAGGTGTTTATGTTTCTCTGTGTTGAGTTTCTTCGCTGGTGTTTCGTTTTTTTCTGTACGCTTTCTTAATGTGCATGTGGCTCAAATTCACTCATTTTGAGGCAGGAACCAGTGGACGTGCAACAACTTTAATTAAAAGGTAAACACAAAACAACAGTCTCCATGCGGAGCTCCTTCATGGGACTCCACACTTTTAAACACCTGCTGCTTCACGCTCGTGCGGCTCTCACCTCCGCCCACACTCGTCAGCGCTACCAAGTCGACCAATCTCAGAGCTACGCGTACGCGTTACATTTTTTAAGAGGTGTGCGTCAATGTCGCCGACGGCCACAGCAAGGTGCTATGCAACCACGTGTAGGCTGCGCCGTAGCATACGCGTGAGCTTGACGCCGAGGTATAAATCAGCCTTAACTCTGGGGCACTGATCAGAGCTACTGATAAAGCTCCTTATGACAACCTTTATCTTCATCTTTTCTGTAAGAACATCCATTCGAGTCCCAAAAGTTAATCCTTTCTCTAGCACAACGCTGTGCTTACACGTGAAGAGGTGGCCGAGTGCTTAGGTTAGTATGCTGTACTCTGCAAGTTCTGGTTTAAATCCCATCCTCATAGTTTCACTGTTTTGAGAGAGGCAACTGCTTCTGTCTATGGTTTCTTACTTTCACCTCTCAGCGTCTTAAAGGATGTTTATGGCAAAATTGTATGTAATACTTAGCGAAAATAGCTGCAAAAACATACGTATATGCCATAGACCAGTCTCCATTAGGAGAGCACCTATATGCGTGGTGAGGTGGCTGAGTGGTTAAGGCGATGAACTGCTAATCCGTTGTGCTTTGCATGTGTGAGTCGAATTCCAGCCTGCTCATTCGTTTAAGAGAGCCCGGTGTTTATGTGGAAGGTAACTTACTTGCACCCTCTTCGTGCTTCGAAGCATATTATGGCAAAATTGAGTGTCATCTTAACGAAAATAGTTGCAAAAACATACACGTACACATATGTGCCACAGTCCAGCCTCCATCAGTAAAGTGGCAACGTATGTGACGAGGTGGCCGAGTGGTTAAGGCGAAGACTGCTAATCCATTGTGCTCTGCATGCGTGGGTTCGAATCCCATCCTCGTCGCTCAAATGTTCTGGCATTTGAGAGATCCCGGTAATTCAGTGGAAGGTGTATTACTCGTGCCCTCTTAGCGTTTGAAGGATGTTGCTGCAAAATTTAATGTCATCTGTATCGAAAGTAGCTGCAAATACATACATATATGCCAAAGTCCAGCCCCCATCAGGTAAGTGGCTACATGCATGACGAGGTGGCCGAGTGGTTAAGGCGATGGACTGCTAATCCATTGTGCTCTGCATGCATGGGTTCGAATCCCATCCTCGTCGTTCATTTAAGAGAGCCTGGTGCTTCCGGGGAAGTTATCTTACTCGCACCATCTTCGTGCTTCGAAGCATGTTATGGCAAAATTGAATGTCATCTTACAGAATATTTTTGCAAAATAGTTGCAAGAACATGCATATACACATATGTGCCACAGTCCAGCCTCCATCAGGAAAGCGAGAACATATGTGACAAGGTGGCCGAGGGGTTAAGGCGATGGACTGCTAATCGATTGTGCTGATGAGGTGGCCGAGTAGTTAAGGTGATGCACTTCTAATCCATTGTGCACTGCATGTGTGGGTTTGAATCCCATCCTTGTCCCTTATTTGCTCTGGTGTTTAAGAGAGCCCGGTGCTTCCGTGGAAGGTGTTTTACTCGCACCCTCTTAGCGTTTTGAAGGATGTTATGGTAAAAGTTAATCCAGCCTCCGGCAGGGATGGACCGTTAATCCACTGTGCTCCGCCTGTGTGGGTTCAAATCCCATTCTCGTCGTTCAATTGCTTTAGCATTTTAGAGAGCCTGGTGCTTCCATGGAAGGTTTCTTACACGCACTCTGCTTGCATTCTGAAAAATGTTATGGTACAGGTTAATCCAGCCTGCTGCATGTTTCGGAGCTCAAAGAAAGTTGCAACATGTTAAAGAAACAGAAGCACAGCTGTCCTTTTTAACAGGACATTAAGCCTACTAAAAGGCTGTCAAAAATTGCCAGAGCTGACTGTATTTCAAGTCATCCCAGCGAGGTATTGGGTAAAGTTTTCAACCAGCAATGATCACGCCTCGGATAGACCTCCTAGGCTACGATATAGCCTCTGCGAAAGAATAGCTGCAACAGCTATGAACTCTTCTGTGTACCAATCTGGACATGCAACGACAAGGTGGCCTCAAACTTTAAACTGCCAGCAATCAGCCCTCTGGCACCAATGAGTGCATGCTGTATCAGCAGAACAGGGTTTTGATTTGTCCAAAAATAATTACTTATACATTGTTTCATTTTTACTTAAAGAAAAGTATACACTACTTATGTGAATCTGGGAGAAGAGAATTGTGGGTAATCTGGTAAAGGGGGCGGAGTCACAACGCTGAACGGCAGAGAAAAGGGATGAGATTGGGATGTATTTATTGGGCTGTACAGGGATTGGGGTAAGGTAATGAAGAATGCAAGGGCACTGAAACCATATTTTGACAGAAATCCAAGGTCAGCTATGCTGGCGCTTTTAGACTCAGGCATTCTGTCTAGTTTCTCTCCAACAAAACCAGAAGAAACATGTTGCAGTTAATGTTGAACAATAAAGCCTGGTTTATACTTCTGTGTCAAGTGATCAGCGTGATCCACGGCACAAGCCTTGCGCGTAGCTGTGCACTTATACTTCTGCGCACTGTTTCTGTTGCTCTGCAATACACTTCCGAAACGCTAGCTGGCAGTAGGTGTTTATGTTTCTCTGTGTTGAGTTTCTTCGCTGGTGTTTTGTTTTTTTCTGAACGCTTCCTTAATGTGCAAGTGGCTCAAATTCGCTCATTTTGAGGCAGGAATCAGTGGACGTGCAACAACTTTAATTAAAAGGTAAACACAAAACAACAGTCTCCATGCGGAGCTCCTTCATGGGACTCCACACTTTTAAACACCCGCTGCTTCACGCTCGTGCGACTCTCACCTCCGCCCACACTCGTCAGCGCTACCAAGTCGACCAATCTCAGAGCTACGCGTACGCGTTACATTTTTTGAGAGGTGTGCGTCAATGTCGCCGACGGCCACAGTGAGGTGCTATGCAACCACGTGTAGGCTGTGCCGTAGCATACGCGTGAGCTTGACGCCGAGGTATAAATCAGCCTTAACTCTGGGGCACTGATCAGAGCTACTGATAAAGCTCCTTATGACAACCTTTATCTTCATCTTTTCTGTAAGAACATCCATTCGAGTTCCAAAAGTTAATCCTTTCTCTAGCACAATGCTGTGCTTACACGTGACGAGGTGGCCGAGTGCTTAGGTTAGTATGTTGTACTCTGCAAGTTCTGGTTTAAATCCCATCCTCATAGTTTCACTGTTTTGAGAGAGGCAACTGCTTCTGTCTAAGGTTTCTTACTTTCACCTCTCAGCGTCTTAAAGGATGTTTATGGCAAAATTGTATGTAATACTTAGCGAAAATAGCTGCAAAAACATACGTATATGCCATAGTCCAGCCTCCATTAGGAGAGCACCTATATGCGTGGCGAGGTGGCTGAGTGGTCAAGGTGATGGACTGCTAATCCGTTTTGCTTTGCATGTGTGAGTTGAATTCCAGCCTGGTCAGTTGTTTAAGAGAGCCCGGTGTTTACGTGGTAGGTAACTTACTTGCACCCTCTTCATGCTTTGAAGCATGTTATGGCAAAATTGAGTGTCATCTTAACGAAAATAGTTGCAAAAACATACACGTACACATATGTGCCACAGTCCAGCCTCCATCAGTAAAGCGGCAACGTATGTGACGAGGTGGCTGAGTGGTTAAGGCGATGGACTGCTAATCCATTGTGCTCTGCGCGTGTGGGTTCGAATCCCATCCTTGTTGTTCAAATGCTCTGGCATTAGAGAGATCCCGGTAATTCAGTGGCAGGTGTATTATTCGTGCCCTCTTAGCGTTTTGAAGGATGTTGCTGCAAAATTTAATGTCATCTGTCTCGAAAGTAGCTGCAAATACATACATATATGCCACAGTCCAGCCCCCATCAGGAAAATGGCTACATGCATGACGAGGTGGCCGAGTGGTTAAGGCGATGGACTGCTAATCCATTGTGCTCTGCATGCATAGGTTCGAGTCCCATCCTCGTCGTTCATTTAAGAGAGCCCGGTGCTTCCGGGAAAGTTATCTTACTCGCACCTACTTCCCGCTCTACTCTACTTCCTGCTTCGTTACTGTTCGGACGTCTTTGCCTACAGCTCCGCTCTCTGCTCACTTGCTTTTATATCTTAAACCCTAATTTTAACTTGAGCCTATCAGCACAGTGCTCAAACGACACAGCTTGAAGATCAGCATCGATTCTACAAACTTTCTGGAATATAGCTTTACTAACAAGAGGGCAATTATCGTCTTAACAATCCTCCCGCTATCAGCTATCAGCTGCTCACATTCCTGAGACGGGAAAACACGGCTGTGAAAATGCCTCTGGATCAGATTAATTCAGATTCTCACTGCTGTACAAACTGCCACAAACTTCTACAAAAGATTGCAGTTCTTGAAACAAAGTTACTTGCGATCCAACCAGAACTGCAGCGTCATTGTGGACGCTCACAGCAAATAGCCGGTGAGTCCCATAAATCTATTCCTACCACTATTTTGAGCACAGAAAAACAGAATAAAACTGTTGAAAATGAGCATTGGCATAAACAAGGTGCGAGACCAAAGGGTACTCGCGGGGTCAGATCATACGGTGCTGTATTAGCGTCCTCTACCCCAAATACAGCTCGGACTCAAATACAGCTTGAGAACAGATATGAAGTATTGAGTAATATGGGTGAAGAATCCCCAAATGCAGTCAGACAGAGATCGCATGACTCAGCAGCTAACTCTGCATGGAACAGAGGCTCAAGGCCGACTAGACAGCGGCATTCTGCTCCGATCGCACCTGAGATAAGAACACTAGTTGTAGGAGATTCAATAATCAGGAGTTTTAGGAGCAAATCTACAATGACATACTGCTTCCCTCATGCAACAGTTTCTGATGTAAACAAAGAACTTAAGGAAATTCTGGAAAAGCACAAGACTGCAAAACGGATTATCATCCATGTGGGGAAGAATGATATTCGGAAGGAACAGTCAGAACTGCTCAAGAGAGATTTCTGTGAGCTCTTGGAAACAGTTGAAAGAGTGAAAATTCAGCCGTTCATCAGTGGACCACTCCCTGCAAGAGGGACAAATATGTTTTCACGGCTGCTTGGTCTAAAAGTATGGCTGCAGAAAGCATGTAACAGGAAAGGAGTGAATTTTATTGACAACTTCAATCTCTTCTGGAACCAAAGACAACTGTTGACATCAGACGGCCTTCACCCAAACAAACTTGGTGCAAAGGTGCTAAAGGACAATATCTTCTTCTCCCTCCATCATCCATCAGCTGTATGTGCCACTGACCTCAATCCAAATGGCACATACACACCTAGCAAATGTCCAGATGACCACAGGACCTCAAATCAGCTCCCGAGTGCACTTGGGGCTGATGCATCACCCAAGGACAGTGATAACGCCACGCAGCCAAAACACCCACTGTTGATAGAGACACTATCGCTGGCCCACTGCTCAACAGAGACAGACTGTGACGCATCAGAACAGCATCATGTCTCGTCACTAAAAAATGATCCTCAGGAAAACACCAAGGAAAACATATTTCAGCACCCAGAATCTCCAGAGCCACAGCCTCTGTCACCAGACACGTTCTCATTATCATCTTGCTCGCCTCTCTTGGGTTTCTCAAAAAAGATGGAGGAACTGGTGCATGCTGGAACTAAACTTTCACACTCTATTGCCGCAAGCCCCCAGTTACCAACCAAAAAGCGGCCTGCTCCACAACCACCTCTGAGCCCACCTGGAAGAGCCCTCCGACATTTGCCCCACCGCCAGGGCCCAAACAACAACGCACCATCTTCAGCTGGTGAACAAAACTGCTCTCCATGTGTCTCGGGTGCCTGCTTAGATAATAGTGTCTTTATCAGATGTTTACAGAACAAGCAGGAACCCAGTGTGCCTGTAGCTTTCTCTACACATATATGTGTTGTATTACGTGACAGAAAACTGAAGACTTTTTCAGGCCGTATAGCAAATCACTCAAATCTTGTGTCTATTAAATATAAATCTGAGACTACTGTAGCAAAAACAGCTAAAACTGTTAAGTTAGCACTTTTAAACATCCGATCACTCAACAATAAGTCACTTTTAGTCAATGATTTTATCAGCTCAAATTGCCTTGATTTTATGCTTTTAAATGAAACTTGGCTAGATGACAGCTGTAGTGCAGCAGTTCTGAATGAAACAGCTCCTTTAAACTTTGACTTTTTGAGTGTTTGCAGAGCCAATAGGAGAGGTGGAGGCATTGCTGCCCTGTTTAAAGATGTCTATGAGTGTAAACAAGTGTCATCTGGTGACTTTTTGTCTTTTGAATATCTGAGTATAGCACTGAAAGGTGCTCCACGTATCTTACTGATCATTATCTACAGACCTCCAAAATATTCTCCAACTTTTATTGATGATTTTACAGAGCTGTTATCAATAGTAACCTCTGAATTTGACTATTTTACCATTGCTGGGGATTTTAATATTCACATTGATAATCCAGAAATCAATACTGTAAAAGAACTGATGACTGTTTTGAACACTTTTGATCTGACTCAGCATGTTCAAGGACCCACACACAATCGTGGACACACTCTTGATCTACTTATAACTAAGGGTTTACACATTTCATCAACTGTTGTTAAGGATGTTGCACTATCTGATCATTTCTGTATTTTCTTTGACATATTGATCACTCCAGCTATTAAAGACAGATCTGTCTCTGTCAGAAAGAGATGCATAAATGAGAACACTAATGAGCAGTTTATGAAGGCCATATCGCTAGCACCAAGTATATCTGCAGACTCTGTTGATTCTCTTCTTGATTTGTTTAACTCTAAAGTTAAAAATGTCATAGATGACATTGCTCCTGTTAAAGCCAAGAAGATAACTAGCAGGCAAAGCGGATCTTGGACTAGGTCCCTAAAAATACAAATGGCGAAAAGACAGTGCAGAAAAGCTGAGCGTATGTGGAGAAAGACCAAACTAGTAGTCCATTATAATATCTATAAAGACAGTCTTCGTGCTTTTAATATGGAACTAAAAACTGCTAGGCAGACTTTCTTTTCAAGCCTTATAAACAGCAACGTAAACAATGCTCGTAAACTCTTTGCAACGATAGAGAAACTCACAACCCCCCCCCAGTCGGATTCCCAGTGAGCTACTCTCTGAAAGCAAATGTAATGAGTTTGCTCATTTCTTTACTGACAAGATCAATAATATCAGAAAGACAATCAGCTCATCCAATCAGCCAAGTTGTGTCGACGTCAGACTAGCTCAACCACAACTTAAGAAATCAGACATTATGTCCGATTTCATGGCAATTAATGGCAAAATCTTAGAAGAGATCATGCAAGTTATGAAAACATCAACCTGCAGTCTTGACACGCTCCCCACATCGTTCTTTAAAACGGTGTTGACCTGCTTAGAAATGGATCTTCTAAAAGTGGTAAATGCTTCACTTCTCTCGGGGATTTTTCCTAACTCACTTAAAACTGCAGTTGTTAAACCTCTCTTGAAGAAGAGCAACCTGGATAATACCCTATTGAGCAATTACAGGCCCATCTCAAATCTCCCTTTCATTGGCAAAATCATTGAAAAAGTTGTTTTTAACCAGGTTAACAAGTTCCTAAACTTCAAGGGGTGTTTAGACAATTATCAATCTGGTTTCAGACCACATCACAGTACAGAGAGCGCCCTTATAAAGATAATCAATGACATCCGCCTAAATACAGATTCAGGCAAACTAACAGTGCTGGTACTGCTCGATCTCAGTGCCGCATTTGACACTGTCGATCACAGCATACTTCTGGATAGGCTGGAAAACTGGGTTGGGCTGTCTGGGACGGTCCTCAAATGGTTCAGATCTTACCTTGAAGGAAGAGGTTACTATGTCAGTATAGGTGACCATAGGTCGAGGTGGACACCCATGACATGTGGAGTCCCACAAGGCTCGATTCTGGCACCACTCCTGTTCAACCTTTATATGCTCCCTCTGAGCCAAATAATGAGAAAAAATCAAATCTCCTACCACAGCTATGCTGATGACACTCAGATCTACCTAGCCTTACTGCCTAATGACTACAGCCCCATTGACACCCTCTGCCAATGCATTGATGAAATTAACAATTGGATGTGCCAAAACTTTCTTCAATTAAACAAAGAGAAAACTGAAGTGATTGCGTTTGGGAACAGAGATGAGGTTCTCAAGGTGAATGCGTACCTTGGCTCTAAGGGTCAAACAACAAAAAATAAGGTCAAGAATCTTGGTGTGACTCTGGAGTCAGATCTGAGTTTTAATAGTCATATCAAAGCAGTTAGTAAATCAGCATACTATCATCTCAAAAACATTGCAAGAATTAGATGCTTTGTTTCCAGTGAAGACTTAGAGAAACTTGTTCATGCTTTTATCAGCAGCAGGGTGGATTACTGTAATGGCCTCCTCACTGGCCTTCCCAAAAAGACAGTCAGACAGTTGCAGCTCATCCAGAACGCTGCGGCCAGAATTCTGACCAGAACCAGGAAATCAGAGCACATCACACCTGTCCTCAGGTCTTTACACTGGCTCCCAGTCACATTCAGAATAGATTTTAAAGTATTGTTACTGGTCTATAAATCACTAAACGGCCTAGGACCTCAATACATTACAGATATGCTCACTGAATACAAACCTAACAGATCACTCAGATCTTTAGGATCAAATAGATTAGAAATCCCAAGAGTTCAGTCAAAGCAGGGTGAATCGGCATTCAGCTACTATGCCCCCCACTGCTGGAATCAGCTTCCAGAAATGATCAGATGTGCTCCAACATTAGGCACATTCAAATCAAGACTGAAAACACATCTGTTTAGCTGTGCCTACTACAGTTGTGTTGCTCTCGAAGTTTCTGTGGCGCAATTGGTTAGCGCGTTTGGCTGTTAACCGAAAGGTTGGTGGTTCGAGCCCACCCAGGGACGAATTAAGCTTTTCTCTGCCTTGCAACTGCTAACACGTGCATCGGGCAATGATCCTGGGCCATGTGCTGTCTGGCGTTACAAGATGACATCAGGATTTAGCAGAAGTTTGTTGTTCAGTGCCTGGATCGGCCAAGTTACTTATTCCAGTTGACTTAAAATCCGCATCAACTTTTACACAGGTAGGGAAGGTATTGATCAAAACAGTGACTAGAAAAAATGTATCGGAAGCCCGGCCAGCTCAGTCGGTAGAGCATGAGACTCTTAATCTCAGGGTCGTGGGTTCGAGCCCCTCGTTGGGCATTTCTCTCTCTCTTTTCGGCAGCTTTCAATTGGATTCTTCGAGCATACCTATTGAGACAAAGTTCAGCATTTCTACTACAGTTGGATTTCTCTCGAAGTCTCTGTGGCGCAATTGGTTAGCGCGTTCGGCTGTTAACTGAAAGGTTGGTGGTTCAAGCCCACCCAGGGACGAATTAAGCCTTTCTCTGCCTAGCAACTGCTAACACGTGCACTGGGCATAGATCCTGGGCCATGTGCTGTCTGGCGTTACAAGATGATGTCAGGATTTAGCAGAAGTTTGTTGTCCAGTGCCTGGATCGGCCAAGTTACTTATTCCAGTTGACTTAAAATCAGCATCAAACTTTACACAGGTAGGGAAGGTATTGATCAAAACAGTGACTAGAATAAATGTATCGGAAGCCCGGCTAGCTCAGTCGGTAGAGCATGAGACTCTTAATCTCAGGGTCGTGAGTTCGAGCCCCACGTTGGGCGTTTTTCTCTCTCTTTTCGGCAGCTTTCAATTGGATTCTTCGAGCATACCTATTGAGACAAAGTTCAGCATTTCTACTACAGTTGTGTTGCTCTCGAAGTCTCTGTGGCGCAATTGGTTAGCGCGTTCGGCTGTTAACCAAAAGGTTGGTGGTTCGAGCCCACCCAGGGACGAATTAAGCTTTTCTCTGCCTTGCAACTGTTAACACGTGCACCGGGCAACGATCCTGGGCGACGTGCTGTCTGGCGTTACAAGATGACATCAGGATTTAGCAGAAGTTTGTTGTCCTATGCCTAGATAGACCAAGTTACTTATTCCAGTTGACTTAAAATCAGCATCAAACGTTACACAGGTAGGGAAGGTATTGATCAAAACAGTGACTAGAATGACTTTCTCACTAGCCCGGCTAGCTCAGTCGGGAGAGCATGAGACACTTAATCTCAGTGACGTTAGTTCAAGCCTCACGTTGGGTGTTTCTGTTACCTTTCTCTCTCTCTTTTCGGCAGCTTTCATTTGGGTTCATCCTGCAGACCAAGTGAGACAAAGTTCAGCTTTTCTACAACAGTTGGTTTGGTGTCTGAGTCTAAGTGATGCAATTGGTTAGCATGTTCGGCTGTTAACTGAAAAGTTGGTGGTTCGAGCACACCCAGGGAAGAACGAATGCTTTTGCTGCCTTGCAACTGCTAACACGTGCACCGGGCAATGATCCTGGGCCACGTGCTGTCTGGCGTTACAAGATGACATCAGGATTTAGCAGAAGTTTGTTGTTCAGTGCCTGGATCGGCCAAGTTACTTATTCCAGTTGACTTAAAATCCGCATCAACCTTTACACAGGTAGGGAAGGTATTGATCAAAACAGTGACTAGAATAAATGTATCGGAAGCCTAGCCAGCTCAGTCGGTAGAGCATGAGACTCTTAATCTCAGGGTTGTGGGTTCGAGCCCCATGTTGGGCGTTTCTCTCTTTTCGGCAGCTTTCAATTGGATTCTTCGAGCATACCTATTGAGACAAAGTTCAGCATTTCTACTACAGCTGAGTTTCTCTCGAAGTCTCTGTGGTGCAATTGGTTAGCACGTTCGGGTGTTAACCGAAAGGTTGGTGGTTCGAGCCCATCCAGGGATGAATTAAGCCTTTCTCTGCCTAGCAACTGGTAACACGTGCACCGGGCAACGATCCTGGGCGACGTGCTGTCTGGCATTACAAGATGACATCAGGGTTTAGCAGAAGTTTGTTGTCTAGTACCTGTATTGGCCAATTTTTTTATATGCCAGTTGACATAAAAAAAAAAAGCATGAGACTCTTAATCTCAGGATCGTGGGTTCGAGCCCCACGTTGGGCGTTTTTCTCTCTCTTTTCGGCAGCTTTCAATTGGATTCTTCGAGCATACCTATTGAGACAAAGTTCAGCATTTCTACTACAGTTGTGTTGCTCTCGAAGTTTCTGTGGTGCAATTGGTTAGCGCGTTTGGCTGTTAACCGAAAGGTTGGTGGTTCGAGCCCACCCAGGGACGAATTAAGCTTTTCTCTGCCTTGCAACTGCTAACACGTGCACCGGGCAATGATCCTGGGCCACGTGCTGTCTGGCGTTACAAGATGACATCAGGATTTAGCAGAAGTTTGTTGTCCTGTGCCTAGATAGACCAAGTTACTTATTTCAGTTGACTTAAAATCAGCATCAAACGTTACACAGGTAGGGAAGGTATTGATCAAAACAGTGACTAGAATGAGTTTCTCACTAGCCCGGCTAGCTCAGTCGGGAGAGCATGAGACACTTAATCTCAGTGACGTTAGTTCAAGCCTCACGTTGGGTGTTTCTGTTACCTTTCTCTCTCTCTTTTCGGCAGCTTTCATTTGGGTTCATCCAGCAGACCAAGTGAGACAAAGTTCGGCTTTTCTACAACAGTTGGTTTGGTGTCTGAGGCTCTGTGGCACAATCGGTTAGCGTGTTCGGCTGTTAACCAAAAGGTTGTTGCTTTGAGCCCATCCAGGGACGAACGAAGGCTTTTGCTGCCTTGCAACTGCTAACACGTGCATCGGGCAATGATCCTGGGCCACGTGCTGTCTGGCGTTACAAGATGACATCAGGATTTAGCAGAAGTTTGTTGTTCAGTGCCTGGATCGGCCAAGTTACTTATTCCAGTTGACTTAAAATCCGCATCAACTTTTACACAGGTAGGGAAGGTATTGATCAAAACAGTGACTAGAATAAATGTATCGGAAGCCCGGCCAGCTCAGTCGGTAGAGCATGAGACTCTTAATCTCAGTGTACAAAATTCCCCCTATCGCGCATGAGAGAGAGAGAGTTCTCTATACAGGCTTGGCGCATGCGCGTTTGTTCAGTTCAGCCGTACCCTGCAGAGTATGACAGCACGGAGACTCCGCTTCTCTGTTTATACTGCTAAAAAGAATCTATCTTTCTTGTGTGGTATCACTGTGCGCGTATAAAAATGTAAGTAATTATCGTTCCTATCATCTTAGAGTATTTATAACTTGTTTGGTATAATCGGGTCTAATTTACCTCAGAAAATCTAAACCCCGTGTACAATCGCGGCAGTGCCCGATAGTTTAATTACTTATTTAATTGTTATCATACGTCCGTTTACTTTCACTACTTTTATCAGTTTCAACGTCGATATTAAGTTTGTTTCATATTGTTATATGAATAGCTATCATGCGGAGCGCACGTGATAGTCACAGGCGCATGCACTAAGTGTAATCTGATACCACTAATTAGTGCCTATAGCAGCTGCGCTGCTCTTTCGAGTTATATTGCATGTACTCCATATATGGATCAGTAAAGATTGTTTGAGTGATTTAATATTGTTTATAACTTTGTATATTTGTCACTTTATACCTTTTATGCATATTTACAAATTATTCCTGTTCTTTGACAGAAACCGCACCATATAATCACACAAAAGTGAATGTCCTCATAAAGAAATAAAGGAAATTGGACATGTTCATTCTGGAGTAGCTGCACTTCTTTCTAACAGAAGAATTAGGCCAGTTGGGTTCCAACCACACAATAGCGTACAGAATATCCCACACTCAGGGTTGTGGGTTCAAGCCCCATGTTGGGCGTTTCTCTCTTTTCGGCAGCTTTCAATTGGATTCTTCGAGCATACCTATTGAGACAAAGTTCAGCATTTCTACTACAGCTGAGTTTCTCTTGAAGTCTCTGTGGTGCAATTGGTTAGCACGTTCGGGTGTTAACCGAAAGATTGGTGGTTCGAGCCCACCCAGGGACGAATTAAGCTTTTCTCTGCCTTGCAACTGCTAACACGTGCACCGGGCAATGATCCTGGGCCACGTGCTGTCTGGCGTTACAAGATGACATCAGGATTTAGCAGAAGTTTGTTGCCCAGTGCGTAGATAGACCAAGTTACTTATTCCAGTTGACTTAAAATCAGCATCAAACGTTACACAGGTAGGGAAGGCTGGCAGAATTTTGCCCTCAAGCCTAACTGTGGGCCTCCACGCAAGTATGCTGCAGCTGCTCTGTTAAAAATACATCTAATGCTTGTAACCTCCTCCTGGCGAGGAGAAAGTCTCAGACCCTGGATCACAGTTCTTCTAGGGAGGGACTGTCACATGCTCTGTGAGAGCATCCTATCGACACCACAACTTGCCATAATAACAAAGCACAGCATGTGTTGAATGAACTCCGTGTTGACAGAGCCGTGTCCTTATTACAAGCAACAAGCTAACGATGACAAGCTAAGCTGAGAGGGCCAGTGGCGCAATGGATAACGCGTCTGACTACGGATCAGAAGATTCTAGGTTCGACTCTTGGCTGGCTCGCTTTGGTCTTTTTGCTTTGCTGTCAGTCAGTGCACTGCGGTCGCCTATCCCCCCGCTGGAGCTGTTCAGTTCCACTCTGGAGTAAATCGAGTTTCTGGGGCCGCCAGCACAGAGCCCGTGTGGTGCTCCTCTGGTTTCAAAGGCTGCCCCAACTGCTGATTTTTATTAACGTCTACTACAGCTACACCAACCGTAAACCAAGCCTACTTGTTGCAAAAGTCCCTACCACTTTGAAGTCACCCAGCCAATTTGCAGCGTAATCTCTTCCTCTTGTAAGTCTCTGAGCTGCAGCAATACCTAAGTGCTCTGATAAAACATGCATAAAAGAAACTATGGCTTTTAACCTCCTTTTGGAGAGGAGAGAGTCTCCGACCCTGGATCTCAGGTCTTCTATGGAGGGACTGTCAGGAATCCTGTAAGAGCATCCCATCCACACAACCTCTTGCAATAAAAACAAAGCAGAATGTGTGGTGACGGAACTCCAGGTTGACAGAGCCTTGTCCTTGTTTCAAACAATGTGCTAACAAGGTGCTGAACAGTGCCAGTGGCACAAAGGATAACGCTAATGACTATGCATCAGAGGATTCTAGCTTACGGAAACCATGAGACTGTGTATGAGAGTGTGCGTAAATGTATGAGTGGTACTTGTGCAAGAGAGGCAGTGAAGTGTGCACGATCAGAAAGAACTGAAGTTTGTGCCAAGACTGGCCCTCACAAGTGGCAGCTCCCATATGGTCTAACGGTCAGGATTCTTGGTATTCACCCAGGCGGCCCGGGTTGACAGAGCCTTGTCCTTGTTTCAAACAATGTGCTAACAAGGTACTGAACAGAGTGCCAGTGGCACAAAGGATAACGCTAATGACTATGCATCAGAGGATTCTAGCTTACGGAAACCATGAGACTGTGTATGAGAGCGTGCGTAAATGTATGAGTGGTACTTGTGCAAGAGAGGCAGTGAAGTGTGCACGATCAGAAAGAACTGAAGTTTGTGCCAACACTGGCCCTCACAAGTGGCAGCTCCCATATGATCTAGCGGTCAGGATTCCTGGTTTTCACCCAGGCGGCCGGGTTCGACTCCCGGTATGGGAAGGCTTGAGCGTTTTTGCTTCTGCCCTTTTTGGCCTGCAGCAACCTTAAGGGGATGGGCTTGTGCTCGACTGTTGTAAGCCTTCGATAGCTCAGTTGGTAGAGCGGAGGACTGTAGGTTGGATGTTGGCAATCCTTAGGTCGCTGGTTCGACTCCGGCTCGAAGGAGATCTTTTGCGCTCTGAGCTGCTTTCATGCCTGTGCAGTTCGATTATATTTTAGTCGCTAGAAGTCAAAGTTCACCATAGAGGTGAAAAGGAAGTTGCCTGACTGGGAATTGAACCCGGGCCACGGCGGTGAGAGCGACGAATCCTGACCACTAGACCATCAGGGAAGGGCCAGCTGAAACTTGCCCCTGGCTTTCTTTGGTCTTTTTGCTGTACTGTCAGTCAGTGCACTGCAGTCGCCTTTCCCCCCCCGCTGGAGCTTTTTCAGTTCCACTCTGGAGTGAATCGAGTTTCTGGGGCTGCCAGCACAGAGCCCGTGGGGTGCTCCCCTGGTTTCAAAGGCTGCCCCAACTGCTGATTTTTATTAACGTCTACTACAGCTACACCAACCGTAAACCAAGCCTACTTGTTGCAAATGTCCCTACCACTTAGAAGTCACCAAGCCAACTTGCAGCGTAATCTCTTCCACTTTTAAGTCTCTAAGCTGCAGCAATACCTAAGTGCTCTGATAAAACATGCATAAAAGAAACTATGGCTTTTAACCTCCTTTTGGAGAGGAGAGAGTCTCCGACCCTGGATCTCAGGTCTTCTATGGAGGGACTGTCAGGAATCCTGTAAGAGCATCCCATCCACACAACCTCTTGCAATAAAAACAAAGCAGAATGTGTGGTGACGGAACTCCAGGTTGACAGAGCCTTGTCCTTGTTTCAAACAATGTGCTAACAAGGTGCTGAACAGAGTGCCAGTGGCACAAAGGATAACGCTAATGACTATGCATCAGAGGATTTTAGCTTACGGAAACCATGAGACTGTGTATGAGAGCGTGCGTAAATGTATGAGTGGTACTTGTGCAAGAGAGGCAGTGAAGTGTGCACGATCAGAAAGAACTGAAGTTTGTGCCAAGACTGGCCCTCACAAGTGGCAGCTCCCATATGGTCTAACGGTCAGGATTCTTGGTATTCACCCAGGCGGCCCGGGTTGACAGAGCCTTGTCCTTGTTTCAAACAATGTGCTAACAAGGTACTGAACAGAGTGCCAGTGGCACAAAGGATAACGCTAATGACTATGCATCAGAGGATTCTAGCTTACGGAAACCATGAGACTGTGTATGAGAGCGTGCGTAAATGTATGAGTGGTACTTGTGCAAGAGAGGCAGTGAAGTGTGCACGATCAGAAAGAACTGAAGTTTGTGACAAGACTGGCCCTCACAAGTGTCATCTCCCATATGGTCTAGCAGTCAGGATTCCTGGTTTTCACCCAGGCGGCCCGGGTTCGACTCCCGGTATGGGAAGGCTTGAGTGTTTTTGCTTCTGCCCTTTTTGGCCTGAAGCAACCTTAAGGGGATGGGCTTGTGCTCGACTGTCGTAAGCCTTCGATAGCTCAGTTGGTAGAGCGGAGGACTGTAGGTTGGATGTTGGCAATCCTTAGGTCGCTGGTTCGACTCCGGCTCGAAGGAGATCTTTTGCGCTCAGAGCTGCTTTCATGCCTGTGCAGTTCGATTATATTTTAGTCGCTAGAACTCAAAGTTCACCATAGAGGTGAAAAGGAAGTTCCCTGACCGGGAATCGAACCCGGGCCGCGGCGGTGAGAGCGCCGAATCCTGACCACTAGACCATAAGTGAAGGGCCAGCTGAAACTTGCCCCTGGCTTTCTTTGGTCTTTTTGCTGTACTGTCAGTCAGTGCACTGCAGTCGCCTTTCCCCCCCGCTGGAGCTTTTTCAGTTCCACTCTGGAGTGAATCGAGTTTCTGGGGCTGCCAGCACAGAGCCCGTGGGGTGCTCCCCTGGTTTCAAAGGCTGCCCCAACTGCTGATTTTTATTAACGTCTACTACAGCTACACCAACCGTAAACCAAGCCTACTTGTTGCAAATGTCCCTACCACTTAGAAGTCACCCAGCCAACTTGCAGCGTAATCTCTTCCACTTGTAAGTCTCTGAGCTGCAGCAATATCTAAGTGCTCTGATAAAACATGCATAAAAGAAACTATGGCTTTTAACCTCCTTTTGGAGAGGAGAGAGTCTCCGACCCTGGATCTCAGGTCTTCTATGGAGGGACTGTCAGGAATCCTGTAAGAGCATCCCATCCACACAACCTCTTGCAATAAAAACAAAGCAGAATGTGTGGTGACGGAACTCCAGGTTGACAGAGCCTTGTCCTTGTTTCAAACAATGTGCTAACAAGGTGCTGAACAGAGTGCCAGTGGCACAAAGGATAACGCTAATGACTATGCATCAGAGGATTCTAGCTTACGGAAACCATGAGACTGTGTATGAGAGCGTGCGTAAATGTATGAGTGGTACTTGTGCAAGAGAGGCAGTGAAGTGTGCACGATCAGAAAGAACTGAAGTTTGTGCCAAGACTGGCCCTCACAAGTGGCAGCTCCCATATGGTCTAACGGTCAGGATTCTTGGTATTCACCCAGGCGGCCCGGGTTGACAGAGCCTTGTCCTTGTTTCAAACAATGTGCTAACAAGGTACTGAACAGAGTGCCAGTGGCACAAAGGATAACGCTAATGACTATGCATCAGAGGATTCTAGCTTACGGAAACCATGAGACTGTGTATGAGAGCGTGCGGAAATGTATGAGTGGTACTTGTACAAGAGAGGCAGTGAAGTGTGCACGATCAGAAAGAACTGAAGTTTGTGCCAACACTGGCCCTCACAAGTGGCAGCTTCCATATGATCTAGCGGTCAGGATTCCTGGTTTTCACCCAGGCGGCCGGGTTCGACTCCCGGTATGGGAAGGCTTGAGCGTTTTTGCTTCTGCCCTTTTTGGCCTGCAGCAACCTTAAGGGGATGGGCTTGTGCTCGACTGTTGTAAGCCTTCGATAGCTCAGTTGGTAGAGAGGAGGACTGTAGGTTGGATGTTGGCAATCCTTAGGTCGCTGGTTCGACTCCGGCTCGAAGGAGATCTTTTGCGCTCTGAGCTGCTTTCATGCCTGTGCAGTTCGATTATATTTTAGTCGCTAGAAGTCAAAGTTCACCATAGAGGTGAAAAGGAAGTTGCCTGACCGGGAATTGAACCCGGGCCACGGCGGTGAGAGCGACGAATCCTGACCACTAGACCATCAGGGAAGGGCCAGCTGAAACTTGCCCCTGGCTTTCTTTGGTCTTTTTGCTGTACTGTCAGTCAGTGCACTGCAGTCGCCTTTCCCCCCCGCTGGAGCTTTTTCAGTTCCACTCTGGAGTGAATCGAGTTTCTGGGGCTGCCAGCACAGAGCCCGTGGGGTGCTCCCCTGGTTTCAAAGGCTGCCCCAACTGCTGATTTTTATTAACGTCTACTACAGCTACACCAACCGTAAACCAAGCCTACTTGTTGCAAATGTCCCTACCACTTAGAAGTCACCCAGCCAACTTGCAGCGTAATCTCTTCCACTTGTAAGTCTCTGAGCTGCAGCAATACCTAAGTGCTCTGATAAAACATGCATAAAAGAAACTATGGCTTTTAACCTCCTTTTGGAGAGGAGAGAGTCTCCGACCCTGGATCTCAGGTCTTCTATGGAGGGACTGTCAGGAATCCTGTAAGAGCATCCCATCCACACAACCTCTTGCAATAAAAACAAAGCAGAATGTGTGGTGACGGAACTCCAGGTTGACAGAGCCTTGTCCTTGTTTCAAACAATGTGCTAACAAGGTGCTGAACAGAGTGCCAGTGGCACAAAGGATAACGCTAATGACTATGCATCAGAGGATTCTAGCTTACGGAAACCATGAGACTGTGTATGAGAGCGTGCGTAAATGTATGAGTGGTACTTGTGCAAGAGAGGCAGTGAAGTGTGCACGATCAGAAAGAACTGAAGTTTGTGCCAAGACTGGCCCTCACAAGTGGCAGCTCCCATATGGTCTAACGGTCAGGATTCTTGGTATTCACCCAGGCGGCCCGGGTTGACAGAGCCTTGTCCTTGTTTCAAACAATGTGCTAACAAGGTACTGAACAGAGTGCCAGTGGCACAAAGGATAACGCTAATGACTATGCATCAGAGGATTCTAGCTTACGGAAACCATGAGACTGTGTATGAGAGCGTGCGGAAATGTATGAGTGGTACTTGTACAAGAGAGGCAGTGAAGTGTGCACGATCAGAAAGAACTGAAGTTTGTGCCAACACTGGCCCTCACAAGTGGCAGCTTCCATATGATCTAGCGGTCAGGATTCCTGGTTTTCACCCAGGCGGCCGGGTTCGACTCCCGGTATGGGAAGGCTTGAGCGTTTTTGCTTCTGCCCTTTTTGGCCTGCAGCAACCTTAAGGGGATGGGCTTGTGCTCGACTGTTGTAAGCCTTCGATAGCTCAGTTGGTAGAGCGGAGGACTGTAGGTGGGATGTTGGCAATCCTTAGGTTGCTGGTTCGACTCCGACTCGAAGGAAGTCTTTTGCGCTCAGAGCTGCTTTTATGCCTGTGCAGTTCGATTATATTTTAGGCGCTAGAACTCAAAGTTCACCATAGAGGTGAAAAGGAAGTTCCCTGACCGGGAATCGAACCCGGGCCGCGGCGGTGAGAGCGCCGAATCCTGACCACTAGACCATAAGGGAAGGGCCAGCTGAAACTTGCCCCTGGCTTTCTTTGGTCTTTTTGCTGTACTGTCAGTCAGTGCACTGCAGTCGCCTTTCCCCCCCGCTGGAGCTTTTTCAGTTCCACTCTGGAGTGAATCGAGTTTCTGGGGCTGCCAGCACAGAGCCCGTGGGGTGCTCCCCTGGTTTCAAAGGCTGCCCCAACTGCTGATTTTTATTAACGTCTACTACAGCTACACCAACCGTAAACCAAGCCTACTTGTTGCAAATGTCCCTACCACTTAGAAGTCACCCAGCCAACTTGCAGCGTAATCTCTTCCACTTGTAAGTCTCTAAGCTGCAGCAATACCTAAGTGCTCTGATAAAACATGCATAAAAGAAACTATGGCTTTTAACCTCCTTTTGGAGAGGAGAGAGTCTCCGACCCTGGATCTCAGGTCTTCTATGGAGGGACTGTCAGGAATCCTGTAAGAGCATCCCATCCACACAACCTCTTGCAATAAAAACAAAGCAGAATGTGTGGTGACGGAACTCCAGGTTGACAGAGCCTTGTCCTTGTTTCAAACAATGTGCTAACAAGGTGCTGAACAGAGTGCCAGTGGCACAAAGGATAACGCTAATGACTATGCATCAGAGGATTCTAGCTTACGGAAACCATGAGACTGTGTATGAGAGCGTGCGTAAATGTATGAGTGGTACTTGTGCAAGAGAGGCAGTGAAGTGTGCACGATCAGAAAGAACTGAAGTTTGTGCCAAGACTGGCCCTCACAAGTGGCAGCTCCCATATGGTCTAACGGTCAGGATTCTTGGTATTCACCCAGGCGGCCCGGGTTGACAGAGCCTTGTCCTTGTTTCAAACAATGTGCTAACAAGGTACTGAACAGAGTGCCAGTGGCACAAAGGATAACGCTAATGACTATGCATCAGAGGATTCTAGCTTACGGAAACCATGAGACTGTGTATGAGAGCGTGCGGAAATGTATGAGTGGTACTTGTACAAGAGAGGCAGTGAAGTGTGCACGATCAGAAAGAACTGAAGTTTGTGCCAAGACTGCCGTCGCCTTTCGCTCCAGCTGGAGCTGTTCAGTTCCACTCCGGAGTGAATCGAGTTTAAGGGGCTGCCAGCACAGAGCCCGTGGGGTGCTCCCCTGGTTTCAAAGGCTGCCCCATCTGCTGATTTTTATAAACGTCTACTACAGCTACACCAACCGTAAACCAAGCCTACTTGTTGAAAAAGTCCCTACCAGGCCAACCCTGCTTTGCTTCCGAGTTCAGATGAGATCAGGCATTGTCAGGGTGGTATGGCCGTAAGCGAGAGCAGCCGTCAAGAGTTGGCTATTTAAAAATAGGCGCAGCACCAGGAGCCGAGCGCAGCTCAGCTTGCCTTCACACAGCACCAACAGAAACAACACCCTTGACCCCTCAATAGTTTACCTGTTTATGTTTTTTTTTCTGTTCCTGCTCTAGGGCACCAACAGCTCTTGCTAGGTTAAACCAGCTTAGTCAGTGTACTCACTTTCCCCTGAATGGAATCAGGGGAAGTGGGTACAATGACTTAGCTGGTTCCAGAGATCAGTGAGGAATTCAGGTTTTTTTTTTTTTTTTTTTTTTTGTATATTAGGAAGTGTATTAGCTGCCAAATGAAGAAATTCAAAAAGCTTACATCACCTGGTATTCCCAGGCGTCTCCCATCCAAGTACTAACCAGGCCCAACCCTGCTTTGCTTGCGGGTTCAGATGAGATCAGGCATTGCCAGGGTGGTATGGCTGCAAGCAAGAGCAGCTGTCAAGAGTTGGCTATTTAAAAACAGGCGCAGCACCAGGAGCCGAGCACAGCTCAGCTTGCATTGAAACAGCACCGAAAGAAACAAGGCCCTTGTCCCCTCAACTGTTTACCTGTTTTTTTTTTGGTCCCACCCCTCCCAAATAAAATGAATGCGAGAAAAGACACCAGCAGCAGTGCTGTGACACGGGGAAGTGTATTAGCTGCCAAATGAAGGAGTTCAAAAAGCTTACAGCACCTGGTATTCCCAGGCGGTCTCCCATCCTGCTTTGCTTCCGAGTTCAGTTGAGATCAGGCATTGCTTTATTTTTTATTAAACTCAAAAATTTACATTTTTACAAAGAAATGATCACATCACATAAAAATCACATGATACTTACAACACTCATTATTAGACTTCATATTTTTTCCATAACCAACTTAAAATGTTGTCCTTGTATTCAACCATTACGTTCCCTTTTACCATCATTTCTATAAATACATCCTCCTTTTCTTGTACTATAAGATAGTTGAATATCAATTTTACAGCCATCTCCATTCTGTTTTTAAACATACGCCATATATCCACTCTCTTCCCATCATGTTTAGCCATATTTCTCCTTATCCATATCACACACTTAGAAATTGTTATACATAGATTAAAAGTATACATACCACATTCATTTTGACCAAATAAATGTTTTTTTTTCCCAGTTTTTTTGTTCATCCACATATTTGTCCCCTATTAACGATTTAGCAATTTTCTTAAATTTTTCCATAATTCCTCCAACTTTTCACAATAGAAGAACAAATGTAATAAACCTTCCCCTTCCTTTCTAAACACCTTACATATTATATCTTGTTCAATTCCCATTTTACACAATCTCATTTCTGTTAATATGCAATTATGTCTCAATAAATAATTACAATTTTCTAAAATTGGTTCCATATATTTCATTCTGACATTTCCCCATATTTCTTTTTTATTTAAATCCTCATATCTTTCCTTCCAGTAGTTGAATGCTATAGGTCTTATAAAAGCCTTTGATCTAAAAACAACATAAAAACTCTTAACTGTACATAAGCTCATATTGACCTCTTCTCCATTTTTTTTCTTAAAATAGACCTCTGGTAATTCTTCCTTATCCCGCAACTCATTTTTTTTTCAATTATTTCAATCCAATCTTTTGGTATTGCTTTTTTCAAATCAGGATATTGTCTTTGTAATTTTGTTTTAACAACTCTTTTATAACCATCCTCCACAGCATCTACAATTACTTGTAATGGTACAAATCCTTTTATCACTTCATATAATACATCTTTAACTTGTCTTCCATCCCACCTTTCCTTAAAACATATTTTTTTTCCTTCATTTAAAATATTTGGATTCTGAAAAAGTGGTTGTTCTACAGTCTGAGCCCTTCCTTTTGGTATAATCAACACATTTTCTAAAAATTCCCCCCATGATTCTAAGACCTCAACATAAAATCTTGGCAGACCTGCTGTCATCCATATTTTTCATTTTCATCCATAAAACATTACATCCCATATCAAAATGTCCACATTTCTTCAAATAATAGTCAAACACACTTTTCCAAATCACATCCATTTTCCCTTCCAAAAACCTTTGAACAATCTTAATTCTTAATGTTTTCATTTTTAAAAAGCTATCTAAAAGTCCCAGACCTCCTTCTTTTACCTCCCCAATCAAAGTATTATAAGCAATTTTGGCTCTTCCATTTCCCCACAAAAAATTTAAAACTACATCCTTAATTTTTTATAGTATACTTCAGGAAATGCAGTTACACTTAACACATTCCAGACCTTTGACAACATTAAAGTGTTTAAGATTAATACTTTCCCATTTAACGTCAAATTTCGTCTTTTCTCAATTCCATTTAAAACTCCCTCCTAATTTAAAATATCTGCTTTATTAGAATCCATCCCCACCCAACTTCCCAAAATGTTTGTATGTTGCTTTTCTTCTTTAAAGGGTATGTGTTGTGTTATTTCTTCTACTCTTCCCAACAGTGGTGTAGTCCTAAAAAAAGGTGGTGTACTATTACCCACACAACCCGCCCATGCTATTTTATTATTTTACCTGAACGTTTCAGCGAGACATCATTTAGACTTTGAAAAACTTTTTCAAAATTTTCTCACAGCTGCTCTGGTCGTCAGGGGCAGGGAATGGTGCAAAATATGAACAAAAATGCACCAATTGCAACAAATTAAGATGAGAGTTAAAAAAAGCACTTGGCATACAGTTAAGGGATGCGAATATACGTAAATTAGGGAAGTCTAATCAGCAAAACAAGTGAGTATACTGAGGGTATACGCAATTATTGATCCTCAGAAGTCATAATACCCAAAGAGCTAGTGGAAAAAAGTAGGCATACTGAGTATACGTGCGTATAGCCCCGACTACACCACTGCTTCCCACCCTCATGCATATACTTTTTCCAACATTAACCTTAGCTCCTGATGCTTTACAATATCGCTCTAAAATCTCCATCGCGCCTTTAATACTCTGAATATCTTCAACCAACAATGTAGTATCATCCGCGTATTGATACACAGCTTCTTTGCTGTCTTTTTTATTCTATTTGTATCGCTTTAATGCTTCTATCTGATTTTATTGCCAATCCCAGAGGTTCAGCTACCAGCGTGTTTAATAAAGCAGACAATGAGAATCCCTGCCTTACTGATCTTGTTGGTTGAAGACATTCTGTTAAAAGCCATTACATTTTATACATGTTAAAATATCTGTATAAAAAATCTGAATCCATTTCCTAAAATTTTCCCCAAATCCAAACTCTTTAAGAACTGCAAATAAAAAATCCTGCTCTACCCTGTCAAAAGCGTTCTCTAGATCTAAACCTATTAAAAAAAAACTTATTTTTTTCTTTCATATAGTCTATTGTATCCCTTATACTTTTCACCACATCTGTTATGTTTTTTCCTTGCACCCCATAAGCCTGTGTCGTTTTAATTATCTTGGGTAAAAATATTTTAACCTATTTGCTAAAACTTTTGCTAAACTCTTCATATCTGTATTTAACATTGTTATTGGTCTAAAATTCTTTAGATCTTTTTTGTCCCCTTTTCCTTTGTATATCATTTTTATCATTCCTATTCTCATCTTTTCACTCAATAATTCTTTAATAAAAACCTCTTCATAGATCTCTTTTAAATCGGTACTAAAATATCTTTAAATTCTTTATAAAATTCATTTGTTTTGCCATCTACACCTGGACTTTTTCTTGGCATTAATTGCTTAATAACCACCTCTATTTCTTCTTTTTGAATTTCTTCATCACAAAATTTTTTGTCTTCTTCGGTTACCTTTAATTTGATCTGTTATATAAAATATTCTTTCTCTTCTTCATTTGTTCCTTGTTTTTTGAACATATCACTATAAAAATCCTTTACTGTTTTTAAAATCCCCTCAGTTTCTGTTTCTACTTTCCCCTCTTTATTTAATACCTCTTTTATTAATTCAGCTCTTTACCTATTGCTTTCCAAATTAAAGAAGAACTGTGTAGATCTTTCTCCTTCTACTGCATATTTTGCTTTACTTCTTATTATTGCACCTTTGCATTTTTCTTCTTCTATTATTTTTACTTTTCTTGTAACCTTACAATTTCTTCAATATCTTCGTTTCCCTCACCCCCTGTCCCTTTTCTTAACTCTTTATCTAGCTTCTTTCTTATTTCTTTTTTTTTGTTTTTTCATACATTTACTATATTCTATTAAAAAAAGTTTTTAACCTCCTACTCAGCCATTGCTCCTCCCAGTGAATTATCTTCCATTTCATCTCGATTTCCCGCATTACTCTCTGTATTCTCAATAATTACTTTCTCAACTTCACCAATCTTTCCCAACTCTGTTTCATCCATCATTTGCCTTGCTTCCTTAACAGCCTCTGGGATTTGTGTAACATTTTCTTTCTCCATCCAACACTCACATCTTACCATCACCTTTCTGCAATCCAGGCATTTCACTGCATCGCAATCCCTTGTGAAATGTCCTTGCTCCTCACACTGAAAGCATTTAAAATCAGGACAGTCTTTAAACACATGTCCAGGACCCATACACAAGCGACAAGTTTTCACTTGACGGTCATGCATAATTCGGAAATATTGTGTTCCTTCTTCAGTATCAAATTTTGCACTGTTTGGGAGTGATATCACCTCCTTCGGGAATTTAACCCTTAAATACCTTGTACCATCTGCAATGTCTGTACCCGGATACATTCGCCTTCTGATATCAGATGCAGGTGTTACTCCCCTAAACTTAAGTTTATCCAGAATTTCATCATCCTCAATATAAGCCGGCAAATGTATAAAATATACAATATATTCTCTTACTTGTAAGTGTCTTACTTCACAATTCTTCCCTTTTATCATGAGTCCATCTTCCAAATCCTCGCCGTCCTCTTAACTTGACAGAGTTATTTCACATTCCTTTTCCTTTCTTGGTCTTACAGCCAGAACCTTTCCTTTTCCTATCTTCTCAGTCAGAGCCTTTTTGATGTCTTCTGCTCTAGCATCATTCACTTCTGTCATATGAACAATCACTGTAGCTTCTTTAGTATAGATCCTTTTATCGCCCATTTGTCCGTGTCCAAAGTGTTGTCCTACTTCCAGTCCATTATCCAGTTGCCCTCTTCGTTTTCTATCCATGTCCATATCTTTACGTTTGAGTCCTTCCACATTTGCACTCATAACAGAACACAAACTTCCCAGACAGCAAAGTGCTGCTGGGAAGTGGACGAAATTATCAAAAAAAGAAAAACTCAAAAAAACTCAAACTTTTTCTGAAAAAACAAACAAACAAAACAAAAATCGAGTGATCCTTTCTCACTCTCTGCCTACCACTTCCTTTGCTGCAAGTGCACTATTGCCCTCTAGCATTCCAGGGTGGTACGGCTGTAAGCGAGAGCAGCTGTCAAGAGTTGGCTATTTAAAAATAGGCGCCTTCACGTCGAGGAGGCAAGAGGAGGGTTGAAAACTGGGCTTGGACAGCTTTTTCTTCATTAATATTCCTTAATTCTTCATCAGCCTTCGACTGGTCATCAGCAGTAACATGAACAGTGCATCAAACAGAACGTTATTAGCATGTTTTGCAGCAAACAAAGCACCCCATTCAATCTTACACATAGCCCAGCTTTTACTCCACAAAATGTCAGCTTGCCCTTTCATGAGCTGCATCCAGTCAACCCTTGCAATGACATTCAAACCGGGGGAGCTCATTACAGTGAATACTGGGTGACAGAAGATGAGAACTCCACCACTGCAGAGTGAAATTATTGACCTCTGTTTTTTTTTTGGTGAGGTTGTACCTTCGAACGCTTTATCCAACCTCAAAGTCAGAAAGAGATGGCATCCATACTTGACTTTTTTTTTTCGCTCACACAAAGAACTCCTCGGTCGAAAGCTTTTAATTTCTACACTTCTGTGAGAGGATGTCCGCAAGCGTTGGTAATATAGTGGTGAGCATAGCTGGCTTCTAAGTAGATTCCCAGCCAATGTATACCTTTTGGCTGCCGTAACATTACATGGCCAGGCGCCACTCTTGTGAAGATGTCCCATGACATGTGGGTAGATTAGTGCATCTTGAGATGGTTGGGATCCATATGCTGGACATGTTTTTCAGTGCAGAACCAAGACAAAGAGGGCCTTGGTTGAAAGCATTCTTTTTGAGCTCTTCTGGCACGAGACATCTGCAAGCAGTGGTGGTATAGTGGTGAGCATAGCTGCCTTCCAAATAGTTGACCGGGGTTCGATTTCCGGCCATTGCATTTCCTTTGGCTGCTGTATATATCACTTAGTCCGTTGCCACCATTGTGAAAGGCAACAGCCAAAAAGTAAAAGACAAAAAAGGGCCTCCCCGTCAGGGAATCAAACCCTGGTCTTCCGCGTGACAGGCGGAGATACTGTCCACTATACTAACGAGGATCTGCAGTGTAAGAGGACCCTTAGGAGGAGTAAGAGCTCCTCTGGCAAGAGACATCTGCAAGCGTTGGTGGTATAGTGGTGAGCATAGCTGGCTTCCAAGCAAAAGCCATTTGCACGTAGGTGTAGATCACTGTCTAGGCAATAGGAACATAGGTAGGTGGGACAAGTAAAATTGAAGGATGTTCCTGCAAAATGTTATGTCGTCTGTACCGAAAATAGCTGCAAATACATACTTACGAGCCATAGTCCAGCCCCCATCTGAAAAGTGGCTAAATGCATGATGAGTTGGCCGAGTGGTTGAGGCGATGGACTGCTAATCCATTGTTCTCTGTATACATGGGTTCGAATCCCGTCCTCGTCGTTCATTTAAGAGAGCCTGGTGCTTTCGTGGAAGTTATCTTACTCACACCATCTTCGTGCTTCGAAGCATGTCATGGCAAAATTGAAAGTCATCTTACCGAACATAATTGCAGAAACATACATATACAAATAATAAAAAAAATAAATTCCATCCTGGTCATTCGTTTAAGATAGCCCGGTGTCTACGTGGAAGGTAACTTACTTGCACCCTCTTCGTGCTTCGTACAACTACAGCAACCATAAAACCAACCTCACAGTAACCTGTTGTGTTTTAGCAACATCTAAACCAACCACAAGTCCAAACCCCACCTCACGGTAACCCTAAACTTTGCTTACTTGCGAGGCACAGCCATGGAGCCCGGGTAGCTCAGTCGGTAGAGCATCAGACTTTTAATCTGAGGGTCCAGGGTTCAAGTCCCTGCTTGGGTGTGTAAGGCTCTTCTTGTGGAGCTACAGTTTTTGCCAGTGAGCTATCGCTTGCTGAAAGTTTCATCTGGATGCACAACACGTGTACTAGGCATGAGGACATGGAGAGCACAGGCAGTCTTGTAGTTGCGGCCGAGTGGTTAAGATGATGCATTAGAAATCCTTTGGGGACTTCTTGCGCTGGTTCGAGTCCTGCAGACCACGTGCTCGTCCTCTTCCTTTTTAAACTTGCAACAGTCATCAAATGTTTGCAATTCCAGCGTTACTTGGGAAAAGCGTCGTGCTGGTAGGAGGAGAAAAACAACAGCGTGCGCTCACTGAACCGAAAGGGGCAAATCAGAGGGAGGAACATGTCGCACAGGGACCACGACGGCTGTCCGGTAACTCGCCGTGATCGGATTGTGGTCAGTACTCTGCATTGTAGCTGCAGCAACCCCGCTTCGAATCAGGGTCACGGCAGGATTCCTTACGGTGACATTGGCTTCACGCCCCCCTCTTGCCACCTGTTTTGTACAGCCCACTTTTCAGTGCACGCTGCTACTGTGACACGTCACAAGTGCTTAAATCTAAGCTAATCCCCCAGTGATCCCGGATAACTCAGACGGTAGAGCGTCAGACTTTTCATCTGACGTTCCTGGGTTCAAGTCCCTGTTTGGGCGTGTAAGCCAACTTTTGTAGAGCGTGGAGGATTCGGATTTCTACCTTCCTATCCATCTCAGCATGAATCAACGTTTATCCTTTCCTCATCATCTTGTTTCTCATTATTTTTATATAATTATTTGATTATCTGAATGAGTAATTAACTTTGAATTGATTTTAACTAATGAATAAGTTAACACATTGCTTAATATAAGAACGTTCAGTGCGTTTGCCTGTCTCTTTATAACTTTTTCAGGAGCCACCAAACTAAGTCAGAGGTCACGGAGGCCTTGAGTGGAGCTGAGGGCTGAGGACCGGAAGCAACTGTCTCCGTTGTTATTTCTAAGAGTTAATACTATCTAAAATGTCTTAAGGGATCTTGCTGTTTTTACGGTTAATTCTTTTAAGGTGATTCTACTTTTTATTCAAGATAGACTTTGTGTAGTAAGGATATAACTGCCTGAATGTAGATTATACCAGTTTTTAACCAGTTTTGATAAAGACGGCTGAGACTACACTCAGCCTCGGATAAGAAACAGATTATTCTTTAAGTGTGTGTGTTCTATTTGATTGTGGATCCGTTTCATAGGTCTGGAGTCAGCTCTGAACAGTCTAGTGGATGTCTGACGTTTATGCTTGAGATACTGTTCAGAATTGTACGCACGCACCCCACGTGGACATTTTCCTAGTCTATCTGTGTTTTATCCAATCAGGTTAGAACACCTATATGCGTGACGCAGTTAATGACCTTATGTGAGAGTAAAATTGTTATTGATTTGTGATTGTAAGCAGAGCGGCCTAGGAAGTCATGGCGAGTGTTGAAGCTGGCTTCTGCTGATGTAACTGCAAACTATCTTCAGTAATCTTTATTTATTTATATAAATCTCTGACTCCGGCTCTTCTTCGTCTGACAGACTGGTCATTCTTTGGGTTAAACTGCATACCATCCCTATAAGCGACATCTATTGCTGGTGAGCTCTTGCTTGCTCTACATGTCATCGGGCAGCACGACCAATGCGCCAGGCAAGAGCACAATGGAATGGTCAAGCTTCGTAGTCGTGGCCGAGTGGTTAAGGCGGTGGACTAGAAATCCATTGGGGTCTCCCCGCGCAGGTTCGAATCCTGCCGACTACGTCCAGGATGCGCACAGGATTTAGTTTGCGACTTTCCTTGATTGTTTGCAACCCCAGTGTTTCTGGGGAAAAGGGATGTGCTGGTAGGCAAAAGCAACAATAATAAAACCGCAGCGTGCGCAAACTCACTGCCCTGGGCGCCCTCCATTTTCAAAGACGTATGACAGAGAGCGAGGCTCAAGCGGCTGTCCCGTAGCTCGCCGTGATCGTATAGTGGTTAATACTCTGCGTTGTGGCCGCAGCAACCCCTGTTCGAATCCGGGTCACGGCATGCTTTTCAAGGTGGCATTGACGTTGCACTCTGTGATGCCATCCGTAATCTCCAGCCTCCTTTTAGTGCAGGCTGTGCTAATGGCACGTCCTGAATGTTTACGTTTCCTAAAGTGTGGAAGACTAGGGATTCGATATGAGCAGCGGGTCCTTTGATGCCAGCATGCTGTGTAGGTAAGCATTGATCAAGTCACGCTTCTAAGGCATGGAAGGAATCGTTTCAATGGTTAAGTCTCCATTTATTGCCACAACAACAGAAAGACCTTCTGCAGTTGTCATTGATCTTTTGTCTCCTATATGACATTGAGTCCAAACTACTGTGTTTTACTGACGTCTACACCTACAACAACCATAAACCCAACCTCACAGTAACCTGTTGTGTTTTAGCAACATCTACACCAACCACAATTCCAAACCCCACCTCACGGTAAACTTTTGTGTACCGTAAAGGTCTGCGTCGACCACAACCCTAAACCTTGCCTACTTGCGTGGCACAGCCATGGAGCCCAGTCGGTAGAGCATCAGACTTTTAATCTGAGGGTCCAGGGTTCAAGTCCCTGCTTGGGCGTGTAAGGCTCTTCTTGTGGAGCCACAGTTTTTGCCAGTGAGCTATCGCTTGCTGAAAGGTTCATCTGGATGCACAACACGTGTACTAGGCATGAGGACATGGAGAGCACAGGCAGTCTTGTAGTTGCGGCCGAGTGGTTAAGATGATGCATTAGAAATCCGTTGGGGTCTTCTCGCGCTGGTTCGAGTCCTGCAGACCACGTGCTCGTTCTCTTCCTTTTTAAACTTGCAACAGTCATCAAATGTTTGCAATTCCAGCGTTACTTGGGAAAAGCGTCGTGCTGGTAGGAGGAGAAAAACAACAGCGTGCGCTCACTGAACCGAAAGGGGCAAATCAGAGGGAGGAACATGTCGCACAGGGACCACGACGGCTGTCCGGTAACTCGCCGTGATCGGATTGTGGTCAGTACTCTGCATTGTAGCCGCAGCAACCCCGCTTCGAATCAGGGTCACGGCAGGATTCCTTACGGTGACATTGGCATCACGCCCCCCTCTTGCCACCTGTTTTGTACAGCCCACTTTTCAGTGCACGCTGCTACTGTGACACGTCACAAGTGCTTAAATCTAAGCTAATCCCCCAGTGATCGCGGATAACTCAGACGGTAGAGCGTCAGACTTTTCATCTGACGTTCCTGGGTTCAAGTCCCTGTTTGGGTGTGTAAGCCAACTTTTGTAGAGCGTGGAGGATTTGGATTTCTACCTTCCTATCCATCTCAGCATGAATCAACGTTTATCCTTTCCTCATCATCTTGTTTCTCATTATTTTTATATAATTATTTGATTATCTGAATGAGTAATTAACTTTGAATTGATTTTAACTAATGAATAAGTTAACACATTGCTTAATATAAGAACGTTCAGTGCGTTTGCCTGTCTCTTTATAACTTTTTCAGGAGCCATCAAACTAAGTCAGAGGTCACGGAGGCCTTGAGTGGAGCTGAGGGCTGAGGACCGGAAGCAACTGTCTCCGTTGTTATTTCTAAGAGTTAATACTATCTAAAATGTCTTAACGGATCTTGCTGTTTTTACGGTTAATTCTTTTAAGGTGATTCTACTTTTTATTCAAGATAGACTTTGTGTAGTAAGGATATAACTGCCTGAATGTAGATTATACCAGTTTTTAACCAGTTTTGATAAAGACGGCTGAGACTACACTCAGCCTCGGATAAGAAACAGATTGTTCTTTAAGTGTGTGTGTTCTATTTGATTGTGGATCCGTTTCATAGGTCTGGAGTCAGCTCTGAACAGTCTAGTGGATGTCTGACGTTTATGCTTGAGATACTGTTCAGAATTGTACGCACGCACCCCACGTGGACATTTTCCTAGTCTATCTGTGTTTTATCCAATCAGGTTAGAACACCTATATGCGTGACGCAGTTAATGACCTTATGTGAGAGTAAAATTGTTATTGATTTGTGATTGTAAGCAGAGCGGCCTAGGAAGTCATGGCGAGTGTTGAAGCTGGCTTCTGCTGATGTAACTGCAAACTATCTTCAGTAACCTTTATTTATTTATATAAATCTCTGACTCCGGCTCTTCTTCGTCTGACAGACTGGTCATTCTTTGGGTTAAACTGCATACCATCCCTATAAGCGACATCTATTGCTGGTGAGCTCTTGCTTGCTCTACATGTCATCGGGCAGCACGACCAATGCGCCAGGCAAGAGCACAATGGAATGGTCAAGCTTCGTAGTCGTGGCTGAGTGGTTAAGGCGGTGGACTAGAAATCCATTGGGGTCTCCCCGCGCAGGTTCGAATCCTGCCGACTACGTCCAGGATGCGCGCAGGATTTAGTTTGCGACTTTCCTTGATTGTTTGCAACCCCAGTGTTTCTGGGGAAAAGGGATGTGCTGGTAGGCAAAAGCAACAAAAATAAAACCGCAGCGCGCGCAAACTCACTGCCCTGGGCGCCCTCCATTTTCAAAGACGTATGACAGAGAGCGAGGCTCAAGCGGCTGTCCCGTAGCTCGCCGTGATCGTATAGTGGTTAGTACTCTGCGTTGTGGCCGCAGCAACCCCGGTTCGAATCCGGGTCACGGCATGCTTTTCAAGGTGGCATTGACGTTGCATTCTGTGATGCCATCCGTAATCTCCAGCCTCCTTTTAGTGCAGGCTGTGCTAATGGCACGTCCTGAATGTTTACGTTTCCTAAAGTGTGGAAGACTAGGGATTCGATATGAGCAGCGGGTCCTTTGATGCCAGCATGCTGTGTAGGTAAGCATTGATCAAGTCACGCTTCTAAGGCATGGAAGGAATCGTTTCAATGGTTAAGTCTCCATTTATTGCCACAACAACAGAAAGACCTTCTGCAGTTGTCATTGATCTTTTTGTCTCCTATATGACATTGAGTCCAAACTACTGTGTTTTACTGACGTCTACACCTACAACAACCATAAACCCAACCTCACAGTAACCTGTTGTGTTTTAGCAACATCTACACCAACCACAATTCCAAACCCCACCTCACGGTAAACTTTTGTGTACCGTAAAGGTCTGCGTCGACCACAACCCTAAACCTTGCCTACTTGCGTGGCACAGCCATGGAGCCCGGGTAGCTCAGTCGGTAGAGCATCAGACTTTTAATCTGAGGGTCCAGGGTTCAAGTCCCTGCTTGGGCGTGTAAGGCTCTTCTTGTGGAGCCACAGTTTTTGCCAGGGAGCTATCGCTTGCTGAAAGTTTCATCTGGATGCACAACACGTGTACTAGGCATGAGGACATGGAGAGCACAGGCAGTCTTGTAGTTGCGGCCGAGTGGTTAAGATGATGCATTAGAAATCCGTTGGGGTCTTCTCGCGCTGGTTCGAGTCCTGCAGACCACGTGCTCGTTCTCTTCCTTTTTAAACTTGCAACAGTCATCAAATGTTTGCAATTCCAGCGTTACTTGGGAAAAGCGTCGTGCTGGTAGGAGGAGAAAAACAACAGCGTGCGCTCACTGAACCGAAAGGGGCAAATCAGAGGGAGGAACATGTCGCACAGGGACCACGACGGCTGTCCGGTAACTCGCCGTGATCGGATTGTGGTCAGTACTCTGCATTGTAGCCGCAGCAACCCCGCTTCGAATCAGGGTCACGGCAGGATTCCTTACGGTGACATTGGCATCACGCCCCCCTCTTGCCACCTGTTTTGTACAGCCCACTTTTCAGTGCACGCTGCTACTGTGACACGTCACAAGTGCTTAAATCTAAGCTAATCCCCCAGTGATCGCGGATAACTCAGACGGTAGAGCGTCAGACTTTTCATCTGACGTTCCTGGGTTCAAGTCCCTGTTTGGGTGTGTAAGCCAACTTTTGTAGAGCGTGGAGGATTCGGATTTCTACCTTCCTATCCATCTCAGCATGAATCAACGTTTATCCTTTCCTCATCATCTTGTTTCTCATTATTTTTATATAATTATTTGATTATCTGAATGAGTAATTAACTTTGAATTGATTTTAACTAATGAATAAGTTAACACATTGCTTAATATAAGAACGTTCAGTGCGTTTGCCTGTCTCTTTATAACTTTTTCAGGAGCCACCAAACTAAGTCAGAGGTCACGGAGGCCTTGAGTGGAGCTGAGGGCTGAGGACCGGAAGCAACTGTCTCCGTTGTTATTTCTAAGAGTTAATACTATCTAAAATGTCTTAAGGGATCTTGCTGTTTTTACGGTTAATTCTTTTAAGGTGATTCTACTTTTTATTCAAGATAGACTTTGTGTAGTAAGGATATAACTGCCTGAATGTAGATTATACCAGTTTTTAACCAGTTTTGATAAAGACGGCTGAGACTACACTCAGCCTCGGATAAGAAACAGATTGTTCTTTAAGTGTGTGTGTTCTATTTGATTGTGGATCCGTTTCATAGGTCTGGAGTCAGCTCTGAACAGTCTAGTGGATGTCTGACGTTTATGCTTGAGATACTGTTCAGAATTGTACGCACGCACCCCACGTGGACATTTTCCTAGTCTATCTGTGTTTTATCCAATCAGGTTAGAACACCTATATGCGTGACGCAGTTAATGACCTTATGTGAGAGTAAAATTGTTATTGATTTGTGATTGTAAGCAGAGCGGCCTAGGAAGTCATGGCGAGTGTTGAAGCTGGCTTCTGCTGATGTAACTGCAAACTATCTTCAGTAACCTTTATTTATTATATAATCTCTGACTCCGGCTCTTCTTCGTCTGACAGACTGGTCATTCTTTGGGTTAAACTGCATACCATCCCTATAAGCGACATCTATTGCTGGTGAGCTCTTGCTTGCTCTACATTTCATCGGGCAGCACGACCAATGCGCCAGGCAAGAGCACAATGGAATGGTCAAGCTTCGTAGTCGTGGCCGAGTGGTTAAGGCGATGGACTAGAAATCCATTGGGGTCTCCCCGCGCAGGTTCGAATCCTGCCGACTACGTCCAGGATGCGCGCAGGATTTAGTTTGCGACTTTCCTTGATTGTTTGCAACCCCAGTGTTTCTGGGGAAAAGGGATGTGCTGGTAGGCAAAAGCAACAAAAATAAAACCGCAGCGCGTGCAACCTGGGCGCCCTCCATTTTCAAAGACATATGACAGAGAGCGAGGCTCCAGCGGCTGTCCCGTAGCTCGCCGTGATCGTATAGTGGTTAGTACTCTGCGTTGTGGCCGCAGCAACCCCGGTTCGAATCCGGGTCACGGCATGCTTTTCAAGGTGGCATTGACGTTGCATTCTGTGATGCCATCCGTAATCTCCAGCCTCCTTTTAGTGCAGGCTGTGCTAATGGCACGTCCTGAATGTTTACGTTTCCTAAAGTGTGGAAGACTAGGGATTCGATATGAGCAGCGGGTCCTTTGATGCCAGCATGCTGTGTAGGTAAGCATTGATCAAGTCACGCTTCTAAGGCATGGAAGGAATCGTTTCAATGGTTAAGTCTCCATTTATTGCCACAACAACAGAAAGACCTTCTGCAGTTGTCATTGATCTTTTTGTCTCCTATATGACATTGAGTCCAAACTACTGTGTTTTACTGACGTCTACACCTACAACAACCATAAACCCAACCTCACAGTAACCTGTTGTGTTTTAGCAACATCTACACCAACCACAATTCCAAACCCCACCTCACGGTAAACTTTTGTGTACCGTAAAGGTCTGCGTCGACCACAACCCTAAACCTTGCCTACTTGCGTGGCGCAGTCATGGAGCCCGGGTAGCTCAGTCGGTAGAGCATCAGACTTTTAATCTGAGGGTCCAGGGTTCAAGTCCCTGCTTGGGCGTGTAAGGCTCTTCTTGTGGAGCCACAGTTTTTGCTCAGTGAGCTATCGCTTGCTGAAAGTTTCATCTGGATGCACAACACGTGTACTAGGCATGAGGACATGGAGAGCACAGGCAGTCTTGTAGTTGCGGCCGAGTGGTTAAGATGATGCATTAGAAATCCGTTGGGGTCTTCTCGCGCTGGTTCGAGTCCTGCAGACCACGTGCTCGTTCTCTTCCTTTTTAAACTTGCAACAGTCATCAAATGTTTGCAATTCCAGCGTTACTTGGGAAAAGCGTCG